>NW_025745337.1:0-29417 GCF_021184085.1 Oncorhynchus gorbuscha
TGCTGCTACTGCTTATTATCTATCCTGTTGCCTAGTGACCTAACCCCTACCTACACATATCTACAGTACCCCGTACCCCTGCACATCGACTCAGTACTGGTACCCTGTGTATATAACCAAGTTATCGTTACTCGTTGTGATTCATTCCTCGTGTTGTCTTTCTATTACTATTTGTTATTGTTGTGAAGGCCAGTAACTAAGCATTTCACTGTTAGTCTCCACCTGTTGGTTACGAAGCATGTGACAAAAACATTTTGGTTTGATATCATATGACACAGTCAGAGAGACTATGAGTATTATCAGTAGGGCTATTAATATTGATCTGAACTGAATAACCCATGATAACCCAAGACGATACTTGACAGACATGTAGCACTACTGTAGTATGTGTTGTCCATTACATGAAGGGACATGTTTATTGCCTTGGGGCTGCTGCTTGTCATGCAATTAAGACCCACTACACTTTGCAAAACATACACAACACATATGCCAACATTACACATGCAGGCACTAATCCACATCACAATCAATGATTAAATTCATCTCATCGAAAAACAATAGACATTTCAGTCATACAATCTACTACTAATTTACTTTAACAAGGTTGATTGTCAGAAGTCGGTGTGGGTCCTTTCCATCATTAGCTCGCTACAGTCTAGTCTACCTGGTTGCCATGGTGATCCCTCCGGCTCTGGTGGGGTCAGCTCTTAGCTGTACTGACACCCTGTAATTGACTTTGCTGGATCTAATGAGAATTGCAGGCAGGCAGGGTGCTAGCATGCAGTGTTCACAGAGAGCCAGGACCAAGGGAATGATAAGGGTTTAATTAATACAAATTGCACTGAGATGTTCTTGAATAAACCATATTAATCAACTGGCCTTGGCTGGATGGAAATAATATAGAATAGGAAGTAATACAATAGCTTGTCCTCTGAGGAGGAAATGATTTTCTACAACCTTATACATAACACACAAACAAACCAACATTACCATCACTCAGACATTTTCAGTTTCATGTCTCATTGTTGTGAGATACGGGAAAAGAGCTTGAACTGCACATTTAATAGCCTGGATGACAACATATTTTACAACATCATTTTCGTGTTGGGTAGTACTAGGTAAAAAATGTATTAGAATATTATGACTTACCTGGTTAAATAAATGAAAAACATTATAGTATCAGGTTTCAGGTAAGACCCAAGTGCAGACTGTGTTGAAGTAACAATGTTTATTGCAACAACAGGGGCAGACAAACAACAGATCAAGGCAGGCAGAGGTCGATAATCCAGAGTAGTGGGGCAAAGGTACAGGATGGTAGGCAGGCTCAGGTCAGGCAGAGGTCGGTAATCCAGAGTAGTGGGGCAAAGGTACAGGATGGTAGGCAGGCCCAGGTCAGGCAGAGGTCGGTAATCCAGAGTAGAGGCAAAGGTACAGGATGGTAGGCAGGCCCAGGTCAGGCAGAGGTCGGTAATCCAGAGTAGAGGCAAAGGTACAGGACCGCAGGCAGGCCCAGGTCAGGCAGAGGTCAGTAATCCAGAGTAGAGGCAAAGGTACAGGACCGCAGGCAAGCCCAGGTCAGGCAGAGGTCGGTAATCCAGAGTAGAGGCAAAGGTACAGGACCGCAGGCAGGCCCAGGTCAGGCAGAGGTCAGTAATCCAGAGTAGAGGCAAAGGTACAGGACCACAGGCAGGCCCAGGTCAGGCAGAGGTCGGTAATCCAGAGTAGAGGCAAAGGTACAGGATGGTAGGCAGGCCCAGGTCAGGCAGAGGTCGGTAATCCAGAGTAGTGGGGCAAAGGTACAGGATGGTAGGCAGGCCCAGGTCAGGCAGAGGTCGGTAATCCAGAGTAGTGGGGCAAAGGTACAGGACCACAGGCAGGCCCAGGTCAGGCAGAGGTCGGTAATCCAGAGTAGTGGGGCAAAGGTACAGGATGGTAGGCAGGCCCAGGTCAGGCAGAGGTCGGTAATCCAGAGTAGTGGGGCAAAGGTACAGGACCACAGGCAGGCCCAGGTCAGGCAGAGGTCGGTAATCCAGAGTAGAGGCAAAGGTACAGGACCACAGGCAGGCCCAGGTCAGGCAGAGGTCGGTAATCCAGAGTAGTGGGGCAAAGGTACAGGACCACAGGCAGGCCCAGGTCAGGCAGAGGTCGGTAATCCAGAGTAGTGGGGCAAAGGTACAGGACCACAGGCAGGCCCAGGTCAGGCAGAGGTCGGTAATCCAGAGTAGTGGGGCAAAGGTACAGGACCACAGGCAGGCCCAGGTCAGGCAGAGTGATCAGGCAGGCGGACTCGGAGTCAGGACAGGCAGGGGTCAAAACTAGGAGGGCGAGAAAAGAGAGACTGGAGAAAGCAGCAGATGATACATAAAACGCTGGTAGGCTTGAACAAACAATACGAACTGGCAACAGACAGACAGAAAACACAGGTATAAATACCCAGGGGATAAGTGAGGAAGATGGGCGACACCTGGAGGGGGCTGGGGACAAGCACAAGGACAGGTGAAACAGATCAGGGCGTGACGTAAAGTACATATCAGAGAGAGAGAGCACTATTGACAGGAGTACTCAACACATGGAAGGTATGTAAATAATGGCACATTTAACTTAATGCTTTAAAAAAGATATTCATGTTTATTGAGCAGTGTTCATGTAATTTTAACTACTCAGATTGACTTGAAATAGGTGGTATAGCCTCTGCCCCTTAACCCTCTGAAGATGATTCAGTCTCCAGGTACAACACAGGCACTAAGTATCAGCCAATCCTCTTTGGCCTTGACTCCCTCATATCATGGGGACCAGAATAAGACAAATCACCAAAGATCTACTAGCTTCATAAAGAATAAATCAATGTGTTCAATGTGTTGTAGATGCAAACACTGAAGCATTGGACCATTTACTTCACATTTCATCCTAGGAGAAGTGCGAGATCAGACTCTCTTCTGCCTTCTGCCTATCCAGTATGACAGTGTGAGCCAATGTATCAGACTGAGGTGAATACAGGATCAAATGAATGAAGTCAAGCCAGTGGGGTGGGAGATATGAACACCAGCCCATCCATCCCTGGGAATGCCGTGTAGACAGACAGATGTTGGTGCCCTGCGATGGCCTCTGTGATATAAACATGCTGCTGGCAGCGGATATGTTTCCCTGTTAACCTGCTTCATCTACCCAATACAGAACAGATAAGGACAACAGGAAATGGGTTTTCATGGTTTCTCCCATGCTATCTCAATTACTGCCTGATTTCATGGAGCTGCCCTGTGGATGTGTAGAAATGTAATGTAATGTTAGGGCTTCATTTGCCCATTCACCTCACATTTTAATTAGAAATCCCTTATCAATGTTCAAGATTGAGTTTAATCAAATATTTTGACTACAGAATGTGTATCCCAGCTAGCACATTTGGTTCCTTGGAATTTGTGGGAATGTACGTTTTTGGTTTCCCATTGGTTCTGAGAACTAAGTCATATGTTTCCTGATCGGTAAAACAAAACGTTTTTTAAATGTTCTGAGATGGAAGTGAACATTTCACCTGTTCTGGGAACATTCATTTTTAGGTTGCAGGGAGGTTCTGAGAACATTTTACTATGGTTCTCTGAAAGTTATCCAGGGAGGTTTTATTAATGTTCTGAGATTGAAAATTATAGGTTATTTAGAGGTTTTTGAATAACATCCTTAAATCCTTTACTAAATCTTTCAATAAGACTGCTAGCTTAGGTTAACTGTTTTGAACTCCAAGCACAGATAGGACACAAATTAATTTGATAGGCATTAATCATGCAAACACATGTAGTTTTTATTGTGGCACTGTCATGTTTTGTCTTATATTGTCTTGTCATTTTGCTTTTCCCTCTGTTCGTTTTCCCCCTGCTGGTCTTTTTAGGTTCGTTCCCCTTTTTCTCTCTCCCTTCCTCTCTCTCTTCTCTCTATCGTTCCGTTCCTGCTCCCAGCTGTTCCTATTCCCCTAATCAATCATTTAGTCTTCCCACACCTGTTCCCTATCTTTTTCCCTGATTAGAGTCCCTATTTCTCCCCTTGTTTTCCGTTTCTGCCCTGTCGGATCCTTGTCTATTGTTCACCGTGCTGTGTCTGTGTATCGCCCTGTCGTGTCGTGTTTCCCTCAGATGCTGCGTGGTGAGCAGGTGTCTGAGTCTGCTACGTTCAAGTGCCTTTCCGAGGCAACCTGCAGTTCATGATCGAGTCTCCAGTCTGTTCTCGTCATTACGAGTGGAATTGTGCTTTATGATTGTATATTTACTTTACTGGATTAAAGACTCTGTTTTCGCCAAGTCGCTTTTGGGTCCTCATTCACCTGCATAACAGGCACGACGTCAATTAGATTTAACCTATGATCATCTGTTCTCTATCCATGGAATTAATCCACTGCGCCACCAGGATGGAGTAAGCATGCAATGTTTTTTAACTCATACATTGTATTCTGTTCAAACAGACCCAATTTCAAAGGAAACCAGCACTCATTAAGATTAGGTGTGACCAATTAGTGGGTATGGCCAACACACCTGAACACACTTAACAAGAGAGGATAGAGAGTTTTGTTGATGCTGAAAATGGAATGTATGTTTTTAAATCATCTCTGAACATTATTACTGTTTTCTTGTGGTTTTTATGGAAAGTTTTCATAATGTTCTGAGAAAATTACTTTAAATATATTCATGAGGAAACTTGGAGAACTTTATGCTGAAGTATTGAAATTTCCACAGAAGAACGTTGTTTCTTAACGTTCTTGGAATAATTTAAGAACATTCCCAATGTCAAACCAGTTGGAGAATGTTTCTAGAACATTACCAAAAATGACATGAAATGAACTTTTAGGAAACGCTTAGAAGTAATGAAATACCAATAAAATAACTTGTGTGCTAAGAATGTTCCAAAGCCAAGCAACTATCCTGCACCATTCCAGAATGTTGTGGGAAGGTTGTATGCAAAATAACCATCGGACAACGACACTCTTACCAAGCTCAAGAAACACATGGTTCTCAGAATGTTAAAGTATGTGCTGGCTGGGGTATGTGTGTGCAATATGCTATAACTTTGTTTGTATTTGTATTATAAAGCTGTATAAAGTGTTCTCTGCTAGAAGTGGCTTTGATCAATGCCCTGTAGGAGAGGCTGAACTACACTCTTAGAAAAAAAGGTCCTATCTAGAACCTAAAAAGGTTATTCGTCTGTACCCATAGGAGAACCCTTTGAAGAACCCTTTTTGGTTCCAGGTAGAACTCTTTTGGAAGTGGAAGTCAAAAAGGTTCTACCTGGAACCAAAAATGGTTCTACTTGGAATCAAAAAGGTTTCTCTTATGGGAACAGCCAAAGAACCCTTTTGGAAACCTTTTTTCTAAGAGCGTATAGAACCACTTGTACCACACTTTATGAGATGGTATTTCATGTCAGGGGATGAAGCGATCAACCCAGTAAAAATGGATGCTTCCTGAAGACAGAACAGAAATGACATGGATGGTGTCAAGGAGAGCTGGCACAGCAGAAAGAGCTCATCAACATACCACTGAATGACTCTGTCGAAGAATTCTGCCTGGTAGGCACATATAGAGAAATGGTTCAGACAAATGTTATGTGCAGGAAATACTGGTTATGTTCGAAAACAAGTGCAAAACGTGTCTCTCATGAGCAGAAATCTCATATCTGATCTCCTATGTGAGCACTAAATTGCAGAGAGATTGTATTTCATTAAAAAAAGACATTACCAGCCAGGCTTCCAGGGATCAAGAACGTATAGTATTTCAAGACATCAAAGGAAAGCAATCATATCACCGTGACGTTGCAATGTATGACACAGTCGTCTCAGCTCTATCCAATCAGCAGTGGAACACATTATTTAAATTCAGAGCCTTATTCACAATCACTGGCATGTAAAGCTCTAAATGCAGCACGGGTAATGCTTATCACAAGCAACAACTACAGTAGGTTACCATATAGTACACTCTTAGGAAAAAAGGTGCTATCTAGAACCTGAAAGAGTATTTCAGCTGTCCCCATAGACTAACCCTTTGAAGAACCCTTTTTGGTTCCAGGTAGGACCCCTTTTGAGTTCCTTGTAGAAGCTTTTACACAGATGATTCTACATGGAACTACATGGAATTCATATCGGACAGTAGCTTTGAAAAGCAAAGGATATATGTGGGCTCTCTCTTATTGAATGTCTCCTGACAATGTCTAGGTGGCAAGTTGTTGTTTAAGACAACATGGCAAGGTAGCATCACATGACAACACAGCATGGTAACAACACAACATGACAACCACATGTACAAGCATGTGAAAAATAGTATATTCTATTCCCAAGGAGGAAGCTTATTAGGAAGATATCAAATATAGAACATTTACAAATATATAACCCCTCTCCAGTACATGGTAGAGAGTAAAGGGCTAAAGTTCATGTTAATTTGACGAATAAAACAAAAAACGAGTAAAGATTGCTGTCATACATTATCAATGTTAACATAGCTTTTAAATCTAATGTGATATGTATATTGAGCCACTCCTTTAGAGTTTATGCCCCTTTAAAATATTCATCAAATATTTATCCAACCTCTTAGAGTGCTGTGCACTGCAGTTTTATGTGTCGATGGAGTTAATGAATCGAAGACAGATGAGAGGATGAGTGACAGGCAGAGTCATTTGGTTCTGTATGTGATGTCTATTACCTGCTGGTGGGACAAACAGCTTATTTGACCTTCTGATGACACAATTCTCAGATCTATGTCTGCCATGGCTGCCATGTTTGGGAGCCCAATGAGCCCAGGACTCATTTTTGAAGGTTCCCCGAGGACAACAAATTCAACTAATTAAGCACAGACATTCCAATAAAGAAATTATTAAAAACTACAGGTTACAATAAAGAAAAACTACAAACCAGAATAAATGTTAATATTTAATCAAAACAAATGCAATTGTTATTTATCAAGTTCAGCATTAGACTCCTAAACCACCCTAGTGGCACTAGGGAATCAAGACACAGGGAGTTCTGCAGGTTATTCCAAAAATGGTGGGCATTAAAACTGAAGGTGGATTTACCTGATTTGTTGGAGACACTAGGAACCTCAAGTTAACCAACATGTAACTCATGTGATATAGGGTGACTTTAATGAGGACCAGCCAACCATTTGATACAGGACACAGTGATGCATATTAAAACTGTCACCTGTCCTCCCATTTACATTTACATTTAAGTCATTTAGCAGACGCTCTTATCCAGAGCGACTTACAAATTGGTCCCGAGTGGTGCAGTGTTCTAAGGCACTGCATCGCTGTTGTTAGCTGTGCCACAAGAGATCCTGGTTCGAGTCCAGGCTCTGTTACAGCTGGCTGCAACCAGGGGACCCATGGGGCGGTGCACAATTGACCCAGCATTGTCCGGGTTAGAGGAGGGTCGTCAGGGATGTTCTTGTCCCATCGTGCTCTAGCGACTCCTGTGGCGGGCTGGGCACATGCACGCTGACATGGTCACCAGGTGTACAGTGTTTCCTCTGACACATTGGTGTGGCTGGCTTTTTATTTGACCTTTAACTAGGCAAGTCAGTTAAGAACAAATTCTTATTTTCAATGATGGCCTAGGAACAGTGGGTTAACTGCCTTGTTCAGGGGCAGAACGAGAAATGTTTATCTTGTCAGCTGGGCTACCTGCCGCCCCAGGCTACCTGCCGGCTTCTGGGTTAAGCGGGCATTGTGTCAAGAAGCAGTGTGGCTTGGTTGGGTCATGTTTCGGATGAATCATGGCTCTCGACCTTTACCTCTCCCGAATCCGTATGGGAGTTGCAGCGATGAGACAAGACTGTAACTACCAATTGGATACCACGAAATTGTGGAGAAAAAGGAGTAAAAGTTACAGAAAATAAATGTAAATTATTATTTATTTATTTTAAAAATTGAACTGTCACCTGTGATAAAACAACGGCTGTGGTGCTAGACCGCATCCAAAGGTTTAAGACTAGTGGCTGCTGCATTCTGTGTAAATGGTGTCACCATAGTCAACAACTGGCAAGAAAGTTGACTGTAAAATCTGCTTCCTGTTGTTTAGGGAGAAGCTAGATAAAAAAAATGTAATAACTAGCTCATCAGTAAGCTTTTCAAACGTTAAACCTGATCGATGGGAGAACCATTCGATTAATAAATACAGTGCCTTCAGAAAGTATTCACACCCCTTGAGCTTTTCACATTTTGTTGTGTTACAGCCTGAATTAAACATTTATTAAATGTAGATTTTGTGTCACTGGCCTACACACAATACCCCATAATGTAAATTTGACAAATTCATAAAAAATGAAAAGCTGAAATGTCTTGAGTCAGTAAGTATCCAACGCCTTTGTTATGGCAAGTTCAGAAGTAACATTTGATTAGCAAGTCACATAATAAGTTGCATGGACTCACTCTTTGTGCAATAATAGTGTTTAACCTGATTTTTGAATGACTACCTCATCTCTGTACCCCACACATACAATTATCTGTAGGGTCCCTCAGTTGAGCGGTGAATTTTAAACACAGATTCAACCACAAAGACCAGGGAGGCTTTCCAATACCTTGTGAAGAAGAGAACCTACAGTATTGGTAGATGGGCAAAATATTTAAAAAAAAGCAAACCTTGAATATCCCTTTGAGCATGTTGAACTTATTTATTACACTTTGGATGGTGCAACTTAGTTGCTGAAGAGGAAGGAAACTGCTCAGGGATTTCTCTATGATGCCAAGGGTGACATTAAAACATGTATAGAGTTTAATGGCTGTGATAGGAAAAAACTGAGGATGGATCAACAACATTGAATTTACTCCACAATACTAATCTAAATGACAGAGTGAAAATAGGGAAAACCTGTACATAATAAAACATATCCTGTTAGCAATAAGGCACTAAAGTAAAACTGCAAAAAATGTGGCAAAGAAAGAATTATGTTTGTCTTCTGCAAGGACTAGGGAGTTATCTAGGATAGAAATCAAAGGAATAGAGCTACACCCATTCAAATGAGGGGATTTTGTTTATTTCAGCCACACCAGTTGCTAGCAGAATTTATCAAATCAGGCACACAAACATGCAATCTCCATAGACAAACATTGGCAGTAGAATGGCCTGTATTGAAGAGCTCAGTGACTTTCAACATGGCACCGTCATAGGATGCCATCTTTCCAACAAGTCAGTTGTCAAATTTCTGCCCTGCTAGAGCTGCCCCGGTCAACTGTAAGTGCTGTTCTTGTGAAGTGGAAACATCTAGGACCAACAGCGGTTTAGCCGAGAAGTGGTAGGCCACACAAGCTCACAGAACGGGATCACAGTGCTGAAGAAAAAAACTGTTCCAAACTGCCTCTGGAAGCAACATCAGCACAAGAATTGTCCCAATGCATAGTGCCAACTGTAAAGTTTGGTGGAGGAGGAATAATGGTCTGGGGCTGTTTTTCATGGTTCAGGCTAGGTCCCTTAGTTCCAGTGAATCGAAATCTAAACGCTACAGCATACAATGACATTCTAGACGATTCTGTGCTTCCAACTTTGTGGAAACAGTTTGGGAAGGTCCCTTCTTATTTCAGCATGACAATGCCCCATTCAAAGCGAGGTCCATACATAAATGGTTTGCAGAGATCTATGTGGAAGAACTTGATTGGCCTGCACAGAGCCCTGGCCTTAACCCCATCAAACACCTTTGGGATTGATTGAACACTGACTGTGAGCCAGGCCTAATTGCCCAACATCAGTGCCCAACCTCACTAATGTTTGTGGCTGAATGGAAGCAAGTTCCTGCAGCAATGTTCCAACATCTTTTATTTTAATTTGATTTAAACTTAATTTAACTAGGCTAGTCAGTTAAGAACAAATTCTTCTTTACAATGACGGCCTACCAAATGGCAAAAGGCCTTATGCTGGGAGGACAAAACACACATCACGACAAGAACTACAACACTACATAAAGAGACATCTAAGACAACAACATAGGAAGGCAGCGACACATGACAACACAGCATGGTAGCAACACAACATGACAACAACATGGCAGCAGCACAACATGGTAGCAGCACAAAACACGGTACAAACATTATTGGGCACAGACAACAGCACAAAGGGCAAGAAGGTAGACACAATAATACATCAAGCAAAGCATCCACAACTATCAGTAAGAGTGTCCATGATTGAGTCTTTGAATGAAGAGATTGAGAAAAAAACTGTCCAGTTTGAGTGTTTGTTGCAAATTGTTCCAGTTGCTAGCTGCAGCGAACTGAAAAGAGGAGCGACCCAGGGATGTGTGTGCTTTGTGGACCTTTAGCAGAATGTGACTGGCAGAACGGGTGTTGTATGTGGAGGATGAGAGCTGCAGTAGATATCTCAGATAGGGGGGAGTGAAGCCTAAGAGGGTTTTACAAACAAGCATTAACCAGTTGGTCTTGCGACGGGTATATAGAGATGACCAGTTTACAGAGGAGTATAGAGTGTAGTGATGTGTCCTATAAGGAGCATTGGTGGCAAATCTGATGGCCGAATGGTAACGCACATCTATCCGCTCGAGAGCACCCTTACCTGCCGATCTATAAATTACCTGTCCTTGATCCAGCATGGGTCGGATGGTCGTCTGAGTCAGGGTTAGTTTGGCAGCTGGGGTGAAAGAGGAGGGATTACGAGAGGAAACCAAGTCTAGAATTAACTTTAGCCTGCAGCTTTGATATGCGCTGAGAGAAGGACAGTGTACCAACTAGCCATACTCCCAAGTACTTGTATGAGGTGACTATCTCAAGCACTAAACCCTCAGAGGTAGTAATCACATCTGTGGGGAGAGGGGCATTCACCTTACCAAAACACATCATCTTTGTTTTGGAGGTGTTCAGAACAAGGTTAAGGGCAGAGAAAGTGTGCTGGACACTAAGAAAGCTTTGTTTTAGAGTGTTTGTGTTAAATGGGGGGACCAACTCCATATCAATGCCCAGGATTTTGGAATGAGATGTTCGATGAGCACGTGCACTCATACTTTTAGCCATTTAGTGAAAGCAGAGGCAAAATCCTAGAGGAAAACCTGGTTCAGGCTGCTTTCCAACAGTCACTGGAAGACAAATTCACTTTTCAGCTGGACATGAACCTTAAACACAAGGCAAATATAGACTGGAGTTGCTTACTAAGATAACATTGAATGTTCCAGAGTGGCCTAGTTACAGTTTTTATTTAAATATATGGCAAGACTATCTAGCAATGATAAACAACCAATTTGACAGAGGTTTAACAGTTTTATTTTACAATCCATGTGTGCAAAGCTCTTACACAGAAATACTCACAGCTGTAATCACTGCCAAAGGTGATTCTAACATGTATTGGCTCGGGGTGGAAGATAACCTGGTGGTTAGAGCGTTGGGCTAGTAACTGAAAGGTTGCGAAATCAAATCTCCAATCTGATAAGGTAAAAATCTATGATCCGAAGACAGGTGTCATACTGTAATTCCACTGATTTCAAAACTAGCTATCATACTGTAATTCCACTGAGTTCAAAGGTCAGTCCTCCAGAAAGTGTAGAGCAACATTTATGCAGTTCTACTACACAATATATGTAGAAAAAAAGGTGAATTAGACAGGATTACCTACACATACTGACCAGCTCAAATAGACAGAAACGTGCTACATGACAGACCACTC
Organism: Oncorhynchus gorbuscha; assembly: GCF_021184085.1. Classification (NCBI taxonomy): domain Eukaryota; kingdom Metazoa; phylum Chordata; class Actinopteri; order Salmoniformes; family Salmonidae; genus Oncorhynchus; species Oncorhynchus gorbuscha. Next base: position 11,630 of record NW_025745337.1, read on the forward strand.
ATTATCTCTGCCAATCATGGATAGCGGGAAGGTTGCTGGCTTTTTTTGTGGTAAACCAGCTAGGCTCATAATTAAACAATTGTCACGCCCTGACCATAGAGGGCTGTTTATTCTCTATGTTGGTTAGGTCGGTGTAACGGCATTCGTCTGTTGAAGAAAGAGAGTCGGACCGAAATGCAGCGTGTTGGTTACTCATGACTTTAATGAACTGAATCGCGGTACATGAAATAACTGAATACTAAATACAAAACAACAGAACGGAACGTGAAACTTATTACAGCCTATCTGGTGAAATACTACACAAAGACAGGAACAAACACCCACGAAATACAAAGCGAAACTCAGGCTGCCTAAATACGGTTTCCAATCAGAGACAACGATAAGCACCTGACTCTAATTGAGAATCGCCTCAGGCAGCCAAGCCTATTCAACACCCCTAATTAGCCACAATCCCAAATACTACAAACCCCAATACGAAAACAACAGATAAACCCATGTCACACCCTGGCCTACCCAAACATATAACAAAAACACAAAATACAATGACCAAGGCGTGACAGAACCCCCCCCCCCCCCTAAGGTGCGGACTCCCGGACACACCTCAAGAGCATAGGGAGGGTCCGGGTATGGGCGTCTGTCCATGGTGGCGGTTCTGGCTCGGGACGTGGACCCCACTCCGTTAATGTCCTAGTTCCTCCCCTTCGCGTCCTGGGATAATCCACCCTCTCCGCCGACCATGGCCTAATAGTCCTCACCCAGATCCCCACATAACTGAGGAGCAGCTCGTGACAGAGGGGCAGCTCGGGACAGAGGGGCATCTCAGGACAGAGGGGCAGCTCGGGACAGAGGGCAGCTCGGGACAGAGGGGCAGCTCGGGACAGAGGGGCAGCTCGGGACAGAGGGGCAGCTCGGGACAGAGGGGCAGCTCGAGACAGAAGCAGCCCGGGACTGAGGGGAAGCCCAGTACTGAGAGGAAGCCCAGTACTGAGAGGAAGCCCAGTACTGAGAGGAAGCTCAGGCAGGTAGTAGGCTCAGGTAAATCCTGGCTGGCTGGCGGAACTGGAAGATTCAGGTTGACAAGCAGATCTGGAAGAGACTGGTTGTCTGGCAGATCTGGAAGAGACTGGTTGTCTGGCAGATCTGGAAGAGACTGGTTGTCTGGCGGCGCTGGGCAGACTGGGAGCACTGGCGGCGCTGGGCAGACTGGGAGCACTGGCGGCGCTGGGAAAACTGGGAGCACTGGCGGCGTTGGGCAGACTGGGAGCACTGGCGGCGCTGGGCAGACTGGGAGCACTGGCGGCGCTGGGCAGACTGGGAGCACTGGCGGCGCTGGGCAGACTGGAGACTCCGGCAGTGCAGGAGAGGAGAAAGGCTCTGGCTGTGCTAAACAGGCGGGAGACTCCGACAGCGCAGGAGAGGAGAAAAGCGCTGGCTGCGCTGAACAGGCGAGGCGCACTGGAGGCCTGGTGCGTGGTGCTGGAACTGGTGGTACTAGATCGAGGACACGCACAGGAAGCCTGGTGCGGGGAGCTGCTACCGGAGGACTGGTGTGTAGAGGTGGCTCTGGATAGACCGGACCATGCAGGCGCACTGGAGCTCTTAAGCACCGAGCCTGCCCAAGCTTACCTGGCTCGATGCCCACTCTAGCCCGGCCAATAGGAAGGGCTGGTATGTGCCGCACCGGGCTATGCTCCCGCACTGAAAACACCGTGCGCTCCATAGCGTAACACGGTGCCTGCCCGGTCTCTCTAGCCCAACGGTGAGCACAGGGAGTTTGCGCAGGTCTCCTTCCTGGCATAACTATTCTCCCTTCTAGCCCTCCCCCCCAAAAAATTTTGGGCTGCTTTTCAGGTTTCCTTGCCAACCGTGTTCCCTCGTATCGTCGGCTCCTATCTCCGGCTGCCTCTGCTCTCCTTAGTGCCTCGACCTGTTCCCATGGGAGGCGATCTCTTCCGGGCAATATCTCCTCCCAAGTGTAACAACCTTTACCATCCAACACGTCTTCCCATGTCCATTCTCCGAATAATTTGTCCTCCTTTTTCTGCTCCAGCTGTCTACGTCGTTGTCAGTTTACACGCTGCTCGGTCCGTGAGTGGTGGGTGTTTCTGTAACGGCGTTCGTCTGTTGAAGAAAGAGAGTCGGACCGAAATGCAGCATGTTGGTTACTCATGACTTTAATGAACTGAATCGCAGTACATGAAATAACTGAATACTAAATACAAAACAACAGAACGGAACGTGAAACTTATTACAGCCTATCTGGTGAAATACTACACAAAGACAGGAACAAACACCCACGAAATACAAAGCGAAACTCAGGCTGCCTAAATACGGTTCCCAATCAGAGACAACGATAAGCACCTGACTCTAATTGAGAATCGCCTCAGGCAGCCAAGCCTATTCAACACCCCTAATTAGCCGCGATCCCAAATACTACAAACCCCAATACGAAAACAACATATAAACCCATGTCACACCCTGGCCTACCCAAACATATAACAAAAACACAAAATACAATGACCAAGGCGTGACAGTCGGTGTGTGATTAAGGGTGGGTTATCTAGGGGAATTGTATATCTATGTTGGCCTGGTATGGTTCCCAATCAGAGGCAGCTGTTTATCGTTGTCTCTGATTGGGGATCATATTTAGGTAGCCATTTTCCCATTGTGCTTTGTGGGATCTTGACTTTGTATAGTTGCCTGTGAGCACTATGTTAGCGTCACGTTTCGGTTGAGTTTATTGTTTTGTTTTGCTGTGTGTTTCACTTAGTAATAAAAATATGTGGAACCCAGATCACGCTGCGCTTTGGTCCATATATTATGACGATCGTGACAACAATTGTATTCCTATTTACAGATGGCATACAAGTTTGTTATTACGGCACATGAAAGTACACATGTTTCAGAAGGCATTTCTGCCAAAAAAAAGCATATTGATTAAAAAACTATGCTTATGTTCAAATGGCTCTCCTGTGAAGTAGTGACACGTGACATAAGCCTAGTTTCCTGAAGCGAGTCACAAATCTGTGTACACGACCAATGTTTTGATTATGTCTAGGTCTAAAACCGGATTGGTGCACATTAAGAATAGAGTTAGAAGTAAAAAGTTATTTGTTGTGAGTTGGTCAGGGATTCTAAAACTTTGGAAAGGCAGGATAATTTGGAAATGGTACGGTAGTTATCTACTGTCAGAAGGATCTCCTCCTTTATGTAGGGGGAGGACATGTGCCACTTCCCAGGTCTTAGGGAAAACACCAGAAACAATCGTCAAGTAAAAAATATAGGTCAATGGTTCTGCAATAAGTGGGGCAGAGAGCTACAGTAAGAAGCATTGGTGGAAAAAGTACTCCATTAGTCATACTTGAGTAAAAGTAAAGATACCTCAATAGAAAATGACTCAAGTAAAAGTGAAAGTTACCCAGTAAAATATTACTTGAATTAAAGTCTAAAAGTATTTTGTTTTAAATATATCTAAGTATCAAAAGTAAATGTAATTGCTCAAATATTCTTAAGTATCAAAAGTTTAAATAATTTCTTATTCCTTATATCAAGCCAAAAAAACAGCATTTTCTTGTTTAAAAAAACTCATGGATAGCCAAGGGCATGCTCCAACACAACACATAATTTACAATTAAAGCATTTGTCTATAGTGATCAGAGGCAATGGGGATGACCAGGGATGTTCCAGTGATGTTCTCTTGATAAGTGTGTGAATTGGACCATTTCCCTGTGCTGCAAAATGTAACGAGTACTTTTGGGTGTCAGGGAAAATGAATGGAGTAAAAAGTACATTATTATCTTCAGGATTAAGGTGAAGTCAATGTAAAAGTTGTTAAAAATATAAATAGTAAAGTACATATAATCAAAAAAAATACTTAAGTAGTACTTAAAAGTATTTTTTACTTAAGTACTTTACACCACTGGTAAGAAGAGATCAAGTGAATCAGTCCCTATGGATTATTTTGAACATCAATCTTTGGCAAAGCACTTAATACATCATAGACATCAAATGCTGAAATGAAAATAGAGTATGTGAGTCTTTTAGAGCATCACTGTTCTGGGGTGACTAAATGACTCCCTCTAGTGGAATGACATTACTTTTTTGAAACTTTCCTTTCAAACATGTGGCCACCTGAAGCGAAATCGTTACAAAAAAAACACAAATTAAAATGTTGTCTTGTATGGGACCAGAAGCTGTCAACCTTCTGGGGCAACGAGGGGGTCGAGTTTTGTTTAAAAGATTTGACCTCTTTCTAGAAGTTATCTGGATTACCACCACTCTCAGATACACAATTCAAGAAATATGTTGATTTTGCTTTTCTAACCAGAGATAGACATCGATTTATGAAATATCTGAAGGACTGCCAATCAGACGTAGAATCAGTCAGTCTAGCCTTTAGCCCAAGCTACATTTTAGCAAGAGATACATTTATTTCCTGTCATTTCTCAGACAATTCCTGTGTAAACCAAGGATTAGATATATTACCCTGTGAGTGACATGTTAGTGTATCAAGTGCTTAATTTGTAAATCGGGAGATGCTGGAACAAAGGGGGGGCTAAAGAATTAACGAAGAGGCCACTCAAATTACATTTGGTAAATTAAGCACTGAGTGTGTCATTGACATAGTGTGATTCTGTAAGAAAAGTAATTTGATTTATATAGCCTTTTTCCAGATACATAGTAAGTGGGAAATTCACCTCATCCAAGTAAGATGTTGTGACTGATTGTTTACATTGTGTCGTAACGTTGGTTGCCTATTCAATAATGTGAAGACTGTTATATTACCAAATCAATTCTCTGTGTAATTATCATTACGTGATTAAACAAATCATGTAAACATTAATTCACTAGGAAGTCGGAGCACCATGGGAAAGCGTTGTTTAAAGAGTTTTTATTTCCCAAATGTAACTCTCTTCAGATATTTTAATATCTTATCAATTACAGTCACTTATTAATGTATTATTACCCCATCAGTCGTATTCTGAATGTCGCAAACCCTTAGATATCTGCACAAACCCTAGCATAAATTATGAATCAGCGATATACAAATTTGCTTAATTATGTATTTACTAACTAACTAAATCACACAGAATTACATAAACACAGACACAATAGGTCATACATTGGTTACTAACATGATACAAAGAAAAAGTACCTAGGGGGCGAAACCGATGTGACGACTTGGTAGACAAAGGAAAGGGGTGGGGACAGCTCAAGAGCCAGGAAAGGCAGAGTACATACAGTTATTAACCAAGCTCATGGAAATGCTACCCCTTTTAAACATGAACAGCCGCTCGTTCTAAAATAAATTGCAATTGACATATTAACGAGTGTATGCCTTTGTTGTCCCTCTCTGTGATCGCCAGTCCGTCTGTATGATAAAGTCGACAGAAAGTCTCTTTCAGAGTACCATTCGGTCGTTTCATCGGTCGAGCTTACCAGACTAAATGACTTAAAGAGCTGCAGACTGAATAATTGGTCTTTATTTTGTAGATTTCTTAACCATTTCAGCGTGGGGATGATCTCCACTTTCTCTGTTCTTGTCCTTTGGTAGATTTTTAGTTTAAACCATTTTGCAACATCTGGCTCACACCTTAGTCTGCTTGTTCTATACAGTAGTAGGTTTCTCAACCATTTGTAACGTTTTCAGCATAACTGGTCTTTATTTAAATTGTCAACCATTTCAACATCTAGCTACCACTCCATGCTCTCTGGTCTAATTAATATTATGACACTGTGTAATGTCTGTGCTCAAGGGGACTGGCCACTGACTTGGTTAAGACGTCATATGACGAACAATTATCTAATTTATAAGGCTTACATCACATTACATCTTCTCACAAATAGTTTCATATTTAATCCCCCACATTTGGATGTGACCCTGACAACTGGGAAATATATACATTAAGAGATACAGTTATGTTGTCCTACCTTCTTTAGTTACATCACAAATTATTAACAAATTCGACAGGATTGTTCTTTGGTTTCCCACCGACCACCCAACTGTCCGGATTTACCGAAATACTATTTCATCTTTCAACCTTTTGATGTTAAAGTTTGGCCAAGTCTCTCTCTGTGTCCCACAGTCACATATTCCAATCTCAATACTACAGAGCCCAGAAGCAGAGTACTTACAACCGCCATAAAGCGGACCACTCCACCTCTCCCTCTCTGCGTCAGAGAGGGCACAGCAGAGCGGACCACTGTAACCTGATCCTTCAGGTCTTCACAGGAGAGTCATGACAATGGTCTGTCTAAAGTTGTTCCTCTCCCAGGTTAATTAGGCAGTTTGAGAAGAGATGCAGGATGGTGAGAAGGGAAGACAAAAACATTACATTTAAATCAACATTAATCCTACTTTTACTTATGCAGGAAAATAAAAGTAAGGCATGTGATATATCTTAAATGGTGTAATTTAATTAGTGTCGATTGACTGTATTGTTTGAATGGAATGTTGGCATATTGGTCGTTAATTTAAAAAAAACGGGAATAATTTCTCTAAAACTGGCTGGTTAGCTAGCTAATAAACATACAGTGCAGATAAATCATTATTTTACTCAATATCTTATCACAGCACTGCCAAATCATGGTTGACCAACTCTCTGACCAAAATGTCTGACTTTTATCCCATCATAAGAAGGTTCATGTCCATTCTAGTATTATAATTCCTAGTTCTATTTGACACATTGGTTAAACAGCATGTGTGATGTTTGTGATCATATGACAGATTACCCCAGCAGTCGGATGCACTACTGATGTCTCACATTTTTTATCCCTGTTCCATAGACTGATGTACCCAGTTTTAATCTTCAGAATTGTTCCCATTTAGGGATTTACAGTGTTCTCTGTAGTATGTGAGATGTTAGCAGGCAGCAGAGAGCAAATGCCATCCTGACAATAGATGCAGTCAGAGTGGTTGCTGTGCTGTTCTTAAATGATGCAGACAATCATCAATATGGATGTCCCTAGATGACGCAAGCCAGCCGATGCTCTTTGCTAACCTACACCCAACGTATAAAAATATCAATTTACATGAATTAGGCTGCATTACACTTAAAACTAAATTGTTTCCCCATCACAGCTTGACTGACTGGCCCTGTCATGCAGGTGAAAGAGGACCCAAAAGCGACTTGGCGAAAACAGAGTCTTTAATCCAGTAAGGTAAATACAATCAAAAAAACACAACTTTCACTCGAAAAGACGAGGACAAACTGGAGACTCGATCTTGAACAGCAGGTGAACAGCAGGTTGCCTCGGGAAGGCACTTGAACCAAACAGACTCAGACACCTGCTCACCACGCAGCATCTGAGGAAAACACGACACGACAGGGCGATACACAAACACAGCACGGTGAATTCTTGACAAGGAACCGACAGGGCAGAAACGAATAACAAGGAGAGAAATAGGGACTCTAATCAGGGAAAAGGATCGGGAACAGGTGTGGGAAGACTAAATGATGATTAGGGGAATAGGAACAGCTGGGAGCAGGAACGGAACGATAGAGAGAAGAGAGAGCGAGAGAGTGAGAGAGGGAGGGGGAGAGAGAGGGATAGAAAGAGGGAAAGAACCTAATAAGACCAGCAGAGGGAAACGAATAGAATGGGAAGCACAGGGACAAGACATGATAATAAATGACAAAACATGACAGTACCCCCACTCACCGAGCGCCTCCTGGCGCACTCGAGGAGGAATCCTGGCGGCAACGGAGGAAATCATCAATGAGTGAACGGTCCAGCCCGTCCCGAGACGGAACCCAACTCCTCTCCTCAGGACCGTAACCCTCCCAATCCACTAAGTATTGGTGACCCCGTCCCCGAGAACGCATGTCCATGATCTTATGTACCTTGTAAATAGGTGCGCTCGACAAGGACGGGAGGGGGAGGGAAGACGAACGGGAGTGCGAAGAAAGGGCTTGACACAGGAGACATGGAAGACAGGATGGACGCGACGAAGATGTCGCGGAAGAAGCAGTCGCACAGCGACAGGATTGACGACCTGGGAGACACGGAACGGACCAATGAACCATGGAGTCAACTTACGAGAAGCTGTCGTAAGAGGAAGGTTGCGAGTGGAAAGCCACACTCTCTGGCCGCAACAATACCTTGGACTCTTAATCCTGCGTTTATTGGCGGCTCTCACAGTCTGTGCCCTGTAACGGCAAAGTGCAGACCTCACCCTCCTCCAGGTGCGCTCACAACGTTGGACAAACGCTGAGCGGAGGGAACGCTGGACTCGGCAAGCTGGGATGAGAACAGAGGAGGCTGGTAACCCAGACTACTCTGAAACGGAGATAACCCGGTAGCAGACGAAGGAAGCGAATTGTGAGCGTATTCTGCCCAGGGGAGCTGTTCTGCCCAAGACGCAGGGTTTCTGAAAGAAAGGCTGCGTAGTATGCGACCAATCGTCTGATTGGCCCTCTCTGCTTGACCGTTAGACTGGGGATGAAACCCGGAAGAGAGACTGACGGACGCACCAATCAAACGACAGAACTCCCTCCAAAACTGTGACGTGAATTGCGGGCCTCTGTCTGAAACGGCGTCTAACGGGAGGCCATGAATTCTGAATACATTCTCGATAATGATTTGTGCCGTCTCCTTAGCGGAAGGAAGTTTAGCGAGGGGAATGAAATGTGCCGCCTTAGAGAACCTATCGACAACCGTAAGAATCACAGTCTTCCCCGCAGACAAAGGCAGACCGGTAATGAAGTCTAGGGCGATGTGAGACCATGGTCGAGAAGGAATGGGGAGCGGTCTGAGACGACCGGCAGGAGGAGAGTTACCCGACTTAGTCTGCGCGCAGTCCGAACAAGCAGCCACGAAACGGCGCGTGTCACGCTCCTGAGTCGGCCACCAAAAGCGCTGGCGAATAGACGCAAGAGTGCCTCGAACACCGGGATGACCAGCTAACTTGGCAGAGTGAGCCCACTGAAGAACAGCCAGACGAGTGGAAACAGGAACGAAAAGGAGGTTACTAGGACAAGCGCCCGGCGACGCTGTCATGTTTTGTCATTTATTATCTTGTCTTGTCCCTGTGCTTCCCATTCTATTCGTTTCCCTCTGCTGGTCTTATTAGGTTCTTTCCCTTTTTCTATCCCTCTCTCCCCCTCCTCTCACTCTCTCGCTTCTCTCTTCTCTCTATCGTTCCGTTCCTGCTCCCAGCTGTTCCTATTCCCCTAATCAATCATTTAGTCTTCCCACACCTGTTCCCGATCCTTTCCCCTGATTAGAGTCCCTATTTCTTCCTTTGTGTTCCGTTCCTGTCCTGTCGGTTCCTTGTCTAGAATTCACCGTGCTGTGTTTGTGTATCGCCCTGTCGTGTCGTGTTTTCCTCAGATGCTGCGTGGTGAGCAGGTGTCTGAGTCTGTCTGGTTCAAGTGCCTTCCCGAGGCAACCTGCTGTTCACCTGCTGTTCAAGATCGAGTCTCCAGTTTGTCCTCGTCATTTCGAGTGAAAGTTGTGTTTTTTGTTTGTATTTACTTTACTGGATTAAAGACTCTGTTTTCGCCAAGTCGCTTTTTGGGTCCTCTTTCACCTGCATGACAGAAGGAACCGACCAAGGAATGGACCCAGCGACTTCAGACGCTCGTTACACTGCCGTCGAGATCCAAGGAGCCATGCTCGGCAGACACGAGCAGGAATTGTCTGCTGCTCGCCATGCCGTGGAGAACCTGGCCGCTCAGGTTTCCGACCTCTCTGGACAGTTCCAGAGTCTACGTCTCGTGCCACCTGTTACTTCCTGGCCTGCCGAGCCTCCAGAACCTAGGGTTAATAACCCACCTTGCTACTCCGGGCAGCCCACTGAGTGCCGCTCCTTTCTCACGCAGTGTGAGATTGTGTTCTCTCTCCAACCCAACACATACTCTAGAGAGAGAGCTCGGGTTGCTTACGTCATTTCACTCCTTACTGGCCGGGCTCGAGAATGGGGCACAGCTATCTGGGAGGCAAGGGCTGATTGCTCTAACAAGTTCCAGAACTTTAAAGAGGAGATGATTCGGGTTTTTGACCGTTCAGTTTTTGGTAGGGAGGCTTCTAGGGCCCTGGCTTCCTTATGCCAAGGTGAACGGTCCATAACGGATTATTCTATTGAGTTTCGCACTCTTGCTGCCTCTAGTGAGTGGAACGAGCCGGCGCTGCTCGCTCGTTTTCTGGAGGGACTCCACGCAGTGGTTAAGGATGAGATTCTCTCCCGGGAGGTTCCTTCAGATGTGGACTCTTTGATTGCTCTCGCCATCCGCATAGAACGACGGGTAGATCTTCGTCACCGGGCTCGTGGAAGAGAGCTCGCATCAACGGTGTTTCCCTGCTCCGCATCGCAACCATCTCCTCCTCTGGCTCAGAGACTGAGCCCATGCAGCTGGGAGGGATTCGCATCTCGACTAAGGAGAGGGAACGGAGGATCACCAACCGCCTGTGCCTCTATTATGGAGTTGCTGGACATTTTGTTAATTCATGTCCAGTAAAGCCAGAGCTCATCTGTAAGCGGAGGGCTACAGGTGAGCGCAACTACTCAAGTCTCTCCATCAAAATCCTGTACTACTTTGTCGGTCCATCTACGCTGGACCGGTTCGGGTGCTACATGTAGTGCCTTGATAGACTCTGGGGCTGAGGGTTGTTTCATGGACGAAGCATGGGTTCGGAAACATGACATTCCTTTCAGAGAGTTAGAGAAGCCTACGCCCATGTTCGCCTTAGATGGTAGTCATCTTCCCAGTATCAGATTTGAGACACTACCTTTAACCCTCACAGTATCTGGTAACCACAGTGAGACTATTTCTTTTTTGATTTTCCGTTCACCGTTTACACCTGTTGTTTTGGGTCATCCCTGGCTAGTATGTCATAATCCTTCTATTAATTGGTCTAGTAATTCTATCCTATCCTGGAACGTTTCTTGTCATGTGAAGTGTTTAATGTCTGCCATCCCTCCCGCTTTCTTCTGTCCCTACTTCTCAGGAGGAACCTGGCGATTTGACAGGAGTGCCGGAGGAATATCATGATCTGCGCACGGTCTTCAGTCGGTCCCGAGCCAACTCCCTTCCTCCTCACCGGTCGTATGATTGTAGTATTGATCTCCTTCCGGGGACCACTCCTCCTCGGGGTAGACTATACTCTCTGTCGGCTCCCGAACGTAAGGCTCTCGAGGATTATTTGTCTGTGTCTCTTGACGCCGGTACCATAGTGCCTTCTTCCTCTCCGGCCGGGGCGGGGTTCTTTTTTGTTAAGAAGAAGGACGGTACTCTGCGCCCCTGCGTGGATTATCGAGGGCTGAATGACATAACGGTTAAGAATCGTTATCCGCTTCCCCTTATGTCATCAGCCTTCGAGATTCTGCAGGGAGCCAGGTGCTTACTAAGTTGGACCTTCGTAACGCTTACCATCTCGTGCGCATCAGAGAGGGGGACGAGTGGAAAACGGCGTTAACACTCCGTTAGGGCATTTTGAGTACCGGGTTCTGCCGTTCGGGTCTCGCCAATGCGCCAGCTGTTTTTCAGGCATTAGTTAATGATGTTCTGAGAGACATGCTGAACATCTTTGTTTTTGTCTATCTTGACGATATCCTGATTTTTTCTCCGTCACTCGAGATTCATGTTCAGCACGTTCGACGTGTTCTACAGCGCCTTTTAGAGAATTGTCTCTACGTAAAGGCTGAGAAGTGCTCTTTCATGTCTCCTCCGTTACTTTTCTCGGTTCCGTTATTTCCGCTGAAGGCATTCAGATGGATTCCGCTAAGGTCCAAGCTGTCAGTGATTGGCCCGCTCCAAGGTCACGGTCGAGTTGCAGCGCTTTTTAGGTTTCGCTAATTTCTATCGGGCGTTTCATTCGTAATTTCGGTCAAGTTGCTGCCCTCTCACAGCTCTTACTTCTGTCAAGACGTGTTTTAAGTGGTCCGGTTCCGCCCAGGGAGCTTTTGATCTTCTAAAAGAACGCTTTACGTCCGCTCCTATCCTCGTTACTCCTGACGTCACTAGACAATTCATTGTCGAGGTTGACGCTTCAGAGGTAGGCGTGGGAGCCATTCTATCCCAGCGCTTCCAGTCTGACGATAAGGTTCATCCTTGCGCTTATTTTTCTCATCGCCTGTCGCCATCTGAGCGCAACTATGATGTGGGTAACCGTGAACTGCTCGCCATCCGCTTAGCCCTAGGCGAATGGCGACAGTGGTTGGAGGGGGCGACTGCCTTTTGTCGTTTGGACAGACCATAAGAACCTTGAGTACATCCGTTCTGCCAAACGACTTAATGCCCGTCAAGCTCGTTGGGCGTTGTTTTTCGCTCGTTTCGAGTTTGTGATTTCTTACCGTCCGGGTAGCAAGAACACCAAGCCTGATGCCTTATCCCGTCTGTTTAGTTCTTCTGTGGCTTCTACTGATCCCGAGGGGATTCTTCCTTATGGGCGTGTTGTCGGGTTAACAGTCTGGGGAATTGAAAGACAGGTTGCAAGCACTCACGCACACTGCGTCGCCGCGCGCTTGTCCTAGTAACCTCCTTTCGTTCCTGTTTCCACTGCCTGGCTGTTCTTCAGTGGGCTCACTCTGCCAAGTTAGCTGGTCATCCCGGTGTTCGAGGCACTCTGCGTCTATTCGCCAGCGCTTTTGGTGGCCGACTCAGGAGCGTGACACGCGCCTTCGTGGCTGCTTGTTCGGACTGCGCGCAGACTAAGTCGGGTAACTCTCCTCCTGCCGGTCGTCTCAGACCGCTCCCCATTCCTTCTCGACCATGGTCTCACATCGCCCTAGACTTCATTACCGGTCTGCCTTTGTCTGCGGGGAAGACTGTGATTCTTACGGTTGTCGATAGGTTCTCTAAGGCGGCACATTTCATTCCCTCGCTAAACTTCCTTCCGCTAAGGAGACGGCACAAATCATTATCGAGAATGTATTCAGAATTCATGGCCTCCCGTTAGACGCCGTTTCAGACAGAGGCCCGCAATTCACGTCACAGTTTTGGAGGGAGTTCTGTCGCTTGATTGGTGCGTCCGTCAGTCTCTCTTCCGGGTTTCATCCCCAGTCTAACGGTCAAGAGAGAGGGCCAATCAGACGATTGGTCGCATACTACGCAGCCTTTCTTTCAGAAACCCTGCGTCTTGGGCAGAACAGCTCCCTGGGCAGAATACGCCACAATTCGCTTCCTTCGTCTGCTACCGGGTTATCTCCGTTTCAGAGTAGTCTGGGTTACCAGCCTCCTCTGTTCTCATCCCAGCTTGCCGAGTCCAGCGCTCCTCCGCTCAAGCGTTTGTCCAACGTTGTGAGCGCACCTGGAGGAGGGTGAGGTCTGCACTTTGCCGTTACAGGGCACAGACTGTGAGAGCCGCCAATAAACGCAGGATTAAGAGTCCAAGGTATTGTTGCGGCCAGAGAGTGTGGCTTTCCACTCGCAACCTTCCCTTACGACAGCTTCTCGTAAGTTGACTCGCGGTTCATTGGTCCGTTCCGTGTCTCCCAGGTCGTCAATCCCCGCTGTGCGATTGCTTCTTCCGCGACATCTTCGCCGCGTCCATCCTGTCTTCCATGTCTCCTGTGTTAAGCCCTTTCTTCGCACCCCGTTCGTCTTCCCTCCCCCTCCCGTCCTTGTCGAGAGCGCACCTATTTACAAGGTACATAAGATCATGGACATGCGTTCGGGGACGGGGTCACCAATACTTAGTGGATTGGGAGGGTTACGGTCCTGAGAGAGAGGAGTTGGGTTCCGTCTCGGGACGTGCTGGACCGTTCACTCATTGATGATTTCCTCCGTTGCCGCCAGGATTCCTCTCGAGTGCGCCAGGAGGCGCCGGTGAGTGGGGGGTACTGTCATGTTTTGTCATTTATTATCTTGTCTTGTCCCTGTGCTTCCCATTCTATTCGTTTCCCTCTGCTGGTCTTATTAGGTTCTTTCCCTTTTCTATCCTCTCTCCCCCCTCCCTCTCTCACTCTCTCGCTCTCTCTTCTCTCTATCGTTCCGCTCCTGCTCCCAGCTGTTCCTATTCCCTAATCAATCATTTAGTCTTCCCACACCTGTTCCCGATCCTTTCCCCTGATTAGAGTCCCTATTTCTTCCTTTGTGTTCCGTTCCTGTCCTGTCGGTTCCTTGTCTAGAATTCACCGTGCTGTGTTTGTGTATCGCCCTGTCGTGTCGTGTTTTCCTCAGATGCTGCGTGGTGAGCAGGTGTCTGAGTCTGTCTGGTTCAAGTGCCTTCCCGAGGCAACCTGCTGTTCACCTGCTGTTCAAGATCGAGTCTCCAGTTTGTCCTCGTCATTTCGAGTGAAAGTTGTGTTTTTTGTTTGTATTTACTTTACTGGATTAAAGACTCTGTTTTCGCCAAGTCGCTTTTGGGTCCTCTTTCACCTGCATGACAGACGCAGTGTGCGTGAGTGCTTGCTTAACCCGTCTTTCAATTCCCCAGACTGTTAACCCGACAACACGCCCATAAGGAAGAATCCCCTCGGGATCAGTAGAAGCCACAGAAGAACTAAACAGACGGGATAAGGCATCAGGCTTGGTGTTCTTGCTACCCGGACGGTAAGAAATCACAAACTCGAAACGAGCGAAAAACAACGCCCAACGAGCTTGACGGGCATTAAGTCGTCTGGCAGAACGGATGTACTCAAGGTTCTTATGGTCTGTCCAAACGACAAAGGAACGGTCGCCCTCTCCAACCACTGTCGCCATTCGCCTAGGGCTAAGCGGATGGCGAGCAGTTCACGGTTACCCACATCATAGTTGCGCTCAGATGGCGACAGGCGATGAGAAAATAAGCGCAAGGATGAACCTTATCGTCAGACTGGAAGCGCTGGGATAGAATGGCTCCCACGCCTACTTCTCTGAAGGCCAACTCGACAATGAATTGTCTAGTGACGCAGGAGTAACGAGGATAGGAGCGGACGTAAAACGTTCTCTTTAGAAGATCAAAAGCTCCCTGGGCGGAACCGACCACTTAAAACACGTCTTGACAGAAGTAAGAGCTGTGAGAGGGGCAGCAACTTGACCGAAATTACGAATGAAACGCCGATAGAAATTAGCGAAACCTAAAAAGCGCTGCAACTCGACACGTGACCTTGGAACGGGCCAATCACTGACAGCTTGGACCTTAGCGGAATCCATCTGAATGCCTTCAGCGGAAATAACGGAACCGAGAAAAGTAACGGAGGAGACATGAAAAGAGCACTTCTCAGCCTTTACGTAGAGACAATTCTCTAAAAGGCGCTGTAGAACACGTCGAACGTGCTGAACATGAATCTCGAGTGACGGAGAAAAAGTCAGGATATCGCCAAGATAGACAAAAACAAAGATGTTCAGCATGTCTCTCAGAACATCATTAACTAATGCCTGAAAAACAGCTGGCGCATTGGCGAGACCAAACGGCAGAACCCGGTACTCAAAATGCCCTAACGGAGTGTTAAACGCCGTTTTCCACCGTCCCCTCTCTGATGCGCACGAGATGGTAAGCGTTACGAAGGTCCAACTTAGTAAAGCACCTGGCTCCCTGCAGAATCTCGAAGGCTGATGACATAAGGGGAAGCGGATAACGATTCTTAACCGTTATGTCATTCAGCTCGATAATCCACGCAGGGGCGCAGAGTACCGTCCTTCTTCTTAACAAAAAGAACCCCGCCCGGCCGGAGAGGAAGAAGGCACTATGGTACCGGCGCCAAGAGACACAGACAAATAATCCTCGAGAGCCTTACGTTCGGGAGCCGACAGAGAGTATAGTCTACCCCGAGGAGGAGTGGTCCCTGGAAGGAGATCAATACTACAATCATACGACCGGTGAGGAGGAAGGAGTTGGCTCGGGACCGACTGAAGACCGTGCGCAGATCATGATATTCCTCCGGCACTCCTGTCAAATCGCCAGGTTCCTCCTGAGAAGTAGGGACAGAAGAAACGGGAGGGATGGCAGACATTAAACACTTCACATGACAAGAAACGTTCCAGGATAGGATAGAATTACTAGACCAATTAATAGAAGGATTATGACATACTAGCCAGGGATGACCCAAAACAACAGGTGTAAACGGTGAAAGGAAAATCAAAAAAGAAATAGTCTCACTGTGGTTACCAGATACTGTGAGGGTTAAAGGTAGTGTCTCAAATCTGATACTGGGAAGATGACTACCATCTAAGGCAAACATGGGCGTAGGCTTGTCTAACTCTCTGAAAGGAATGTCATGTTTCCGAACCCATGCTTCGTCCATGAAACAACCCTCAGCCCCAGAGTCAATCAAGGCACTACATGTAGCACTCCGAACCGGTCCAGCGTAGATGGACCGACAAAGTAGTACAGGATTTTGATGGAGAGACTTGAGTAGTTGCGCTCACCTGTAGCCCTCCGCTTACAGATGAGTCTGGCTTTTACTGGACATGAATTAACAAATGTCCAGCAACTCCGCAATAGAGGCACAGGCGGTTGGTGATCCTCCGTTCCCTCTCCTTAGTCGAGATGCGAATCCCTCCCAGCTGCATGGGCTCAGTCTCTGAGCCAGAGGAGGGAGATGGTTGCGATGCGGAGCAGGGAAACACCGTTGATGCGAGCTCTCTTCCACGAGCCCGGTGACGAAGATCTACCCCTCGTTCTATGCGGATGGTGAGAGCAATCAAAGAGTCCACATCTGAAGGAAACTCCCGGGAGAGAATCTCATCCTTAACCACCGCGTGGAGTCCCTCCAGAAAACGAGCGAGCAGCGCCGGCTCGTTCCACTCACTAGAGGCAGCAAGAGTGCGAAACTCAATAGAATAATCCGTTATGGACCGTTCACCTTGGCATAGGGAAGCCAGGGCCCTAGAAGCCTCCCCCACCAAAAACTGAACGGTCAAAAACCCGAATCATCTCCTCTTTAAAGTTCTGGTACTTGTTAGAGCAATCAGCCCTGCCTCCCAGATAGCTGTGCCCCATTCTCGAGCCCGGCCAGTAAGGAGGAAATGACGAGAAGCAACCCGAGCTCTCTCTCTAGAGTATGTGTTGGGTTGAGAGAGAACACAATCTCACACTGCGTGAGAAAGGAGCGGCACTCAGTGGGCTGCCCGGAGTAGCAAGGTGGGTTATTAACCCTAGGTTCTGGAGGCTCGGCAGGCCAGGAAGTAACAGGTGGCACGAGACGAAGACTCTGGAACTGTCCAGAGAGGTCGGAAACCTGAGCGGCCAGGTTCTCCACGGCATGGCGAGCAGCAGACAATTCCTGCTCGTGTCTGCCGAGCATGGCTCCTTGATCTCGACGGAGTGTAACGAGCGCCTGAAGTCGCTGGGTCCATTCCTTGGTCGGTTCCTTCTGTCATGCAGGTGAAAGAGGACCCAAAAGCGACTTGGCGAAAACAGAGTCTTTAATCCAGTAAGGTAAATACAATCAAAAACACAACTTTCACTCGAAAAGACGAGGACAAACTGGAGACTCGATCTTGAACAGCAGGTGAACAGCAGGTTGCCTCGGGAAGGCACTTGAACCAAACAGACTCAGACACCTGCTCACCACGCAGCATCTGAGGAAAACACGACACGACAGGGCGATACACAAACACAGCACGGTGAATTCTTGACAAGGAACCGACAGGGCAGAAACGAATAACAAGGAGAGAAATAGGGACTTTAATCAGGGAAAAGGATCGGGAACAGGTGTGGGAAGACTAAATGATGATTAGGGGAATAGGAACAGCTGGGAGCAGGAACGGAACGATAGAGAGAAGAGAGAGCGAGAGAGTGAGAGAGGGAGGGGAGAGAGAGGGATAGAAAGAGGGAAAGAACCTAATAAGACCAGCAGAGGGAAACGAATAGAATGGGAAGCACAGGGACAAGACATGATAATAAATGACAAAACATGACA
>NW_025745338.1:0-25000 GCF_021184085.1 Oncorhynchus gorbuscha
AACACATTTACTACACATGTATTACATCAGTTACTAAATCCCCTTTAATGGTTGAATGTTACACACAGTGCTTAATGATCCTAGTAATAAAAGCATTAGGGCATTAGTCAGTCTTTCCTACTGACTGGGGATTTAAGGAACGACAGACAGATGTGTGTTGCCAGCTTGTTGCAAGGCCATTCCCAGAAATTGCAGCTAGGAATACACACACACACACACTTTCGCTGCATCCCTCATCCCCCCTCCCTTTCAACCCCCCTCTTACTCCAAACCCCAAATGATGGGTTTATGACGCTGTGTTGGTTACTGGAATGAACAAAAGTTCTTGTATTTTTCCTTAATCGTCAAGAAGTTTTTGCCAATTGGAAAATATGACAAACATAAGACAATTTAAGTCCTATAAATGAATACATTAAAGTCCTGGTTGTTTGCTTTGTGGGGGGATTGGCAAATGACTGCAGTACCCACCAGCACTAGCCTACAGGGATTAGAAAACACACACACCACTTCTCTCTCTCTCTCTCGCTCTCTGTGTCGCTCTTTGTCTCTCAATTCAATTCATAGGGCTTTATTGGCTTGGGAAACATGTGTTTACATGGCTGAATCAAGTCAAATTGATCAGCAAAAGTGAGAAGAAACAACAAAAATGTCAACAAAAAAACAGTAAACAGACTCAAAGGTCTCCTCCCCCTCTCTCTCCCCTCTCTCTCTTCCCCATATATATATATATATGCATCAGTGTACTCATAAACATTATATATATATATATATATATATATATATATATATATATATATATACCTCTCTCTCCCTACTGCCCCCTAAATCTCTCTCTCTCCCCTCTCTCTCCCTACCCCCCTCAATCTCTCTCCCTCCCTCTCCTCTCTCTCTCTCTCCCCTCTCTCTCCCCTCATTCACTAATCCCCTCACTATCCCCTCACTCTCTCTCTCTCTCTCTCTCTCTCTCTCCCTCTCTCTCTCCCTACCTCCCCCTCACTCTCTCTCCTCTCCTCTCTCCCTACCCCTCAATCTCTCCCTCCTCTCCTCCCTCCTCTCCTCCCTCTCTCTCCTCCTCCTCTCTCCCTCTCCTCTCCCTACTCTCCCCTCAATCTCCTCCCTCCCTCTCCCCTCACCTCCTCCCTCCTCCCCTCCCTCCTCACTCCTCACTCACTCCTCACTCTCTCCTCACTCTCTCCCTCACTCACTCACTTCCCTCTCCTCTCCCTCCCTCACTCCCTCCCTCCTCACTCACTCTCTCTCTCCCCTCCCTCTCCCTTTCTCTCTCCCTCACTCCTCCCCTCACTCTCCCTCTTTTGCTCTCTCTCTTTCTCTCTCTCCCTCTGCCTTTCTCTCTCTCTCTGATTGCTTAATTGTCATGAAATACAATTTGTAGACATTGCCAAAGCAGTATAGTGGTCCAGCATTTCAGTAAATACAGTATAGTACAGTACAATGCAATGAGGATAATGCACTGCAGTTAAATAATTCCCAGCTTTATGTCATTAGTAAATACATTTCCTCTTTGGGTAGCCATGTCTTTTGTGTCTACCTTTTTGGTAGTCGCTGAGTCAGGATCTGTCTCTGTTTTGTATCTCTGCCAATGTGGATTCTCTTTTGAGGGCCCAAATAGCAATTTAGTTTATTCTGAGTTTTTGTTCAATTTTTCAAATTTGTCAATAAGAAGGTTTTCATTTCTGGAACAATGTGATTTCCCTGTGTGCTTGGATTATAGAGTTGTTTAGTGTTTTAAACAGCTGACATAGGGGACTCTTTTCAGGGTTCGGCTCTTCTTGGGTGTCCAGTGCTTTGAATTGTAAGAATGTTTTGGGGCTTCATTTCAAATGGTGACAACATTTGAGTGCCCTTTACAATTAAAGGGAATCTTCCGAGTTTCGCTCTGCATGCATTATTTAGTACTTTCTTTTGGATATTTAGACAATTCTGTAGAATTCTTAATGCAGATTTTCTATTGGGGTTGTCTCTCAATGCTTATAATGGTAATTACAGGTGGGACCCCAAACATCTCTTCCATATAGTACAATTAGTCAAATTACACTGTTCAGTATTTAGCACCAGATTTGGAAAGGAATAATCATTTGTGATGAAATGCTTTTTCTTTTAGTGTTTTCACTGCCAGACCAAATCCACCAGAGGCTCTGATTGTTAGTCCCAGGTAGTTGTACCATTGGACATGTTCAACCATGGTGAAGGAGTTTCTGCTTCTCTGATTGTTAGTCCCAGGTAGTTGTACCATTGGGCATGTTCAACCATGGTGAAGGAGTTTCTGCTTCTCTGATTGTTAGTCCCAGGTAGTTGTACCATTGGACATGTTCAACCATGGTGAAGGAGTTTCTGCTGCTCTGATTGTTAGTCCCAGGTAGTTGTACCATTGGACATGTTCAACCATGGTGAAGGAGTTTCTGCTGCTCTGATTGTTAGTCCCAGGTAGTTGTACCATTGGACATGTTCAACCATGGTGAAGGAGTTTCTGCTGCTCTGATTGTTAGTCCCAGGTAGTTGTACCATTGGGCATGTTCAACCATGGTGAAGGAGTTTCTGCTGCTCTGATTGTTAGTCCCAGGTAGTTGTACCATTAGACATGTTCAACCATGGTGAAGGAGTTTCTGCTGCTCTGATTGTTAGTCCCAGGTAGTTGTACCATTGGGCATGTTCAACCATGGTGAAGGAGTTTCTGCTGCTCTGATTATTAGTCCCAGGTAGTTGTACCATTGGGCATGTTCAACCATGGTGAAGGAGTTTCTGCTGCTCTGATTATTAGTCCATTGGGCATGTTCAACCATCCAGGTAGTTGTACCATTGGGCATGTTCAACCATGGTGAAGGAGTTTCTGCTGCTCTGATTATTAGTCCCAGGTAGTTGTACCATTGGACATGTTCAACCATGGTGAAGGAGTTTCTGCTGCTCTGATTATTAGTCCCAGGTAGTTGTTTGGGCATGTTCAACCATGTTCAACCATTGTGAAGGAGTTTCTGCTGCTCTGATTGTTAGTCCCAGGTAGTTGTACCATTGGGCATGTTCAACCATGGTGAAGGAGTTTCTGCTGCTCTGATTTCTGGCATTTTTTCAGGAAAATCACAACTTTGGTTTTCTGAAAGTTCATATTGATTGCCCAGTTGTTGCTGTATTCCCGAATAATGTTAAGTTGTTCCTGTAAACCTTGCCCTGTTGGTGACAGTAAGACAAGGTAATCTGCGTAGAGCAGGAATCTGACCTCATCTTTCAGGGTGATTCCAGGGGCTGCAGATCGGCTCAACGACACTGCTTGTTCATTGATGTAGACGTTGAACAGGGTTGGACTTAATCCTTAAGAGTCGTTTGACGCACCCGGTCGTTGTGTTGTGTGAGGAAGGTCTGTATAACAGTCTCCACATGTTACTGGTGACACATATTCTCCTGTAGTTATTAGGGTCTAATTTGGCACCTGTTTTATATACGGGGGTTATGAGCTCCTGGTTCCAAGTCAGGCAAGCAGCCACTCTCCAAAACCAGGTTGAATAGTTTGAATAAGGCATCCTGCAACTCAGGAGTACTGTGTTTAAGCATTTCATTCCTGATGCTATCAGGGCTACATGCCTTTTTGTTGTTGAAAGTTCGGCGTGTGTAATTTGGTCGTCAACTGGGTTCTGGTTGTTTTCAATTGTGTGTTCTAGAGCTGAGTTTTTCTCGCATGTTTTGTTGGCTTAAAGTAAAGGGCTTCTGATGCTAATGTTTCATAGATACTTTCAAAGTGATCTTTTCAAATGTTCCTCTGTTTTCCAGATCATTCCTCTGTTGTCCATTTCTCCCAGAACTGGGGTCCATCAATGGAGTCTTCGATCGCTTTCAGATTGTTCTCAAAATGCTTCCATCTTAGGCTTTGTTTGTATATTCTTTCACTGTGTCACAATGTTGTTGCCCTACGTCTCTATCCTGTGATTTGTGATGTTTTCTATTTGATAAAGATCAAACAAATATATATCCTTAAACCATTTGTCTTTTGAGGTTTCCAATTAGCACTGTTTTTTCTTTTGCATACATTAGCTTGTGTGGCTGCTTTATGATAGATCTCATTACATTGGTCCTTCTGTAGCTCACTTGGTAGAGCATGGCGCTTGTAACGCCAGGGTAGTGGGTTCGATCCCCGGGACCACCCATACGTAGAATGTATGCACACATGGCTGTAAGTCTCTTTGGATAAAAGTGTCTGCTAAATGGCATATATTATTATTATTATTATTCACAGCCACATCTATGCCAGGGAGGTTTGGGCTGAATATACCTGATAGGAAATCATCGATGCAGTTTGTAGTTTCTGAGCAGGGTAATGCTGTATTGAAGTGTGATGCGCTGTCAGGGGCCCATCTGTTCGTTTGATTTATTTAGATGAATCAGTGTACAGGGCTCTGTTTGTGTGGTCTTTGGGTGGAGAAGTCTTTTCAAAAACCACACTCTCTCTCTCCAGTCCTTTTCAGGCATCTTGTTCTGTGTCTGTCTCCATGGGAACCAAATAAATGGACAGAAACAGAACTCCCCTCTGCTCTGTTCCGAGCAGGACTCATGTCTCAGGTATGTGAGTCAGCCATGCTGTGGAGATGACATGGCAGTTTGCAGTAGCCAGACCAGCAAATATATCACTGGGTCGTCAATAGTCAGGCCTTGAGAACATACATATAGATACATGACTAGGGGCCCGATTCAGAATCGAGTTAGTAGACTTAACATGGGTCGGCATTTTTGAACTTAAGCCCATGTCAAGTCAACTTATCTCAAGTCTAAATAGGGTCCTTAAGCTAGGCCTAAAAATCACAAGAGATACAACCAGACTTTATAATGCATACGTGTTGTGCCAACCAGTCCTCCGATGGATTCATCAGTAAAACTTTAACAACTTCACACTGGACACAGACGTCAGTTCAACGTCTAGTTTTGATTTACATCTGGTTGAGTTGTCAACTAATGTGAATTCAACTTGAAATCAACAAAAAATGTCACCGTGTCATTGGATTCAGGTTAAAAGTTGGACGACATTATTTTACATTGATGACTTTTTGCAAATCCAATCAGTTTTCCACGTTGATTCAACATCATCACTTGGAATTTGTTGGTTGAAATGACGTGGAAGTAAAGTTGATTGGACCAGTTTTTGCCCTTTGGGTTGTAGTGGTGGTGTGTGTAATGTACCGATACTCTCTTACCTGTGTGGTCCCTCCTTCTTCTTACGTTCATTTCCGATAAGGAAGAAGGGATGAAGAAAGAAGGGGTTATTTTCCTCCTGGTAGGTTGGCACCACTGTACCAGCTGAGAGGCTCCATTGTGGTTTTCAGACGGGCAGGTTTTTAAAAATTAACTTTCCAAATTCCTCAGGAAATTGCTGGTGAGTAAACATTTTTGCTTCCTCGCTCTTTGTAAACTCAGCAAAAAAAAACAAACGTCCCTTTTTCAGGACCCTGTCTTTCAAAGATAATTCGTAAAAATCCAAATAAAAGGTTTAAACACTGTTTCCCATGCTTGTTCAATGAACCATAAACAATTAAGGAACATGCACCTGAGGAACGGTCGTTAAGACACTAACAGCTTACAGATGGAAGGCAATTAAGGTCACAGTTATGAAAACTTAGGACACTAAAGATGCCTTTCTACTGACTTTCTGAAAAACACCAAAAGATAGATGCCCAGGGTTCCTGCTCATCTGCGTGAACGTGCTTTAGGCATGCTGCAAGGAGGCATGAGGACTGCAGATGTGG
This sequence comes from Oncorhynchus gorbuscha, assembly GCF_021184085.1. NCBI lineage: Eukaryota > Metazoa > Chordata > Actinopteri > Salmoniformes > Salmonidae > Oncorhynchus > Oncorhynchus gorbuscha. The sequence goes on from NW_025745338.1 coordinate 5,745, forward strand.
CCAGGGCAATAAATTGCAATGTCTGTATTGTGAGACGCCTAAGACAGACAGGGAGACAGGACGGACAGCTGATCATTCTCGCAATGGCAGACCACGTGTAACATCACCTGCACAGGATCGGTACATCCGAACATCACACCTGCGGGACAGGTACAGGATGGCAACAACAACTGCCCGAGTTACACCAGGAAAATACAATCCCTTCATCAGTGCTCAGACTGTATGAGCACAAACCCACCATTGCTGGACCAGTCCGGACTGGCAAAAAGTGCTCTTCTCTGACGAGTCACTGTTTTGTCTCACCAGGGGTGATGGTCGGATTCCCGTTTATCGTCGAAGGAATGAGCGTTACACAGAGGCCTGTACTCTGGAGCGGGATCCATTTTGGAGGTGGAGGGTCCGTCATGGTCTGGGGCGGTGTGTCACAGCATCATAGGACTGAGCTTGTTGTCATTGCAGGCAATCTCAACGCTGTGCATTACAGGAAGACATCCTCCTCCTCATGTGTTACCTTCCTGCAGGCTCAACCTGACATGACCCTCCAGCATGGCAATGCCACCAGCCATGCTGCTCGTTCTGTGCATGATTTTCTGCAAGACAGGAATGTCATTGTTGGCCATGGCCAACGAAGAGCCCGGATCTCAATCTCATTGAGCACGTCTGGGACCTGTCGGATCGGAGGGTGAGGGCTAGGGCCATTCCCCCCAGAAATGTCCGGGAACTTGCAGGTGCCTTGGTGGAAGAGTGGGGTAACATCTCACAGCAAGAACTGGCAAATCTGGTGCAGTCCATGAGTGGGAGATGTACTGCAGTACTTAATGCAGCTGGTGGCCACACCAGATACTGACTGTTACTTTTGATTTTTACCCCCCTTTGTTCATTTTGACCCCCGCTTTTGTTCATTTTGACCCCCTCCCTTTTGTTCATTTTGACCCCCTCCCTTTTGTTCATTTTGACCCCTCCCCTTTTGTTCATTTTGACCCCTCCCCTTTTGTTCATTTTGACCCCCTCCCTTTTGTTCATTTTGACCCCTCCCCTTTTGTTCATTTTGACCCCCCCTTTTGTTCATTTTGACCCCTCCTTTTGTTCATTTTGACCCCCTCCCCTTTTGTTCATTTTGACCCCTCCCCTTTTGTTCATTTTGACCCCTCCCTTTTGTTCATTTTGACCCCTCCCCTTTTGTTCATTTTGACCCCTCCCCTTTTGTTCATTTTGACCCCCTCCCCTTTTGTTCATTTTGACCCCCTCCCCTTTTGTTCATTTTGACCCCTCCCCTTTTGTTCATTTTGACCCCCTCCCCTTTTGTTCATTTTGACCCCCTCCTTTTGTTCATTTTGACCCCCTCCCTTTTGTTCATTTGACCCCTCCCCTTTTGTTCATTTTGACCCCCTCCATTTGTTCATTTTGAAAGCATTTTGAATTCATTTTGACCCTCCCCTTTTGTTCATTTTGACCCCCTCCCCTTTTGTTCATTTTGACCCCCTCCCCTTTGTTCATTTTGACCTCCCCTTTGTTCATTTTTTTCCATTTCTGTTAGTCACATGTCTGTGGAACTTGTTCAGTTTATGTCTCAGTTGTTGAATCTTGTTATGTTCATACAAATATTTACACATGTTCTGTTTGCTGAAAATAAACGCAGTTGACAGTGAGGGGACATTTCTTTTTTTGCTGAGTTTATGTTTGTGTGTTTTGAATAGCAAAGAATAGCATTTTTATTCTATAGACTGTTGGATGCATTAAGAATAGCTGAAGAATGTTTGTTAAGAATAGCGTTAAGAATAGTGTTAAGAATAGCATTAAGAATAGCATTAAGAATAGTGTTAAGAATAGCATTAAGAATAGCATTAAGAATAGCATTAAGAATAGCGTTAAGCATAGCATTAAGAATAGCATTAAGAATAGTGTTAAAAGCAGACAGTAGAGTTTCTTGTGTGATTCATTTTCTTCTGTTGTGCATTTTCATTATTCTGAATGTTATGTTTTTCCTCTCATTTGAACTTGCTAGCATACATGGAATGGCTGTAAGGAAAGTCAAGTCTGTAGTAGTGTCTGGTGTTTTGATGCATGGGGTAAGGGGTTCGGTGTCTAGGATGATGCAGTATTGCATACGATGAGGACGAGGAAGAGGGGGAAGTGTGTATGCGGACACTATCCAAATAATCCCTAAATTAACAAAAACTTCACAGCCTGTGATGACCCTGTGTGTCTGCAATAGTGCAATAGAAGGAAAGACCTTAGGGGGGAGAGACAGGGGAAAAGATAGAGGGAAGAAAAGAGAGAGAAAAAGGAAGATAAAGAATTGTATTTATTTGACAAATATAGCTTTAATTAAAACAGGCCAGTTTGCAGGTGGTGTAAGGGTGGAAAGGGGGAGGAGCAATGTTCCCTCATGTTTTTCGACACTGAGCATATGTCAGGTCTGCTGAGCGCAAACCTGGATGTGGTGAAAATTCCGTGCAACTTCTGGTGTGCCTTTACTGTGAACACAGGCTGTGCCTGCTTTAAGTTGCAGTTTTAAAGGGGAAAACTAGAGAGTTGAGTGAAGTTCAATCTCATGCTTCTCTGCGCTGGCGGATATGTCCTCTGCACTGCGGGGAGCTGCAAGGAGGTGGGGTGAGGAGAGGGGAGGAGGGGTGAGGAGAGAGGAGGTGAGGTGAGGTGGGTTGAGGAGGTGAGGAGAGGGGAGGTGAGGTGAGGTGAGGAGAGGAGAGGGGAGGTGGGGTGAGGAGAGAGGAGGTGAGGTGAGGTGGGTTGAGGAGGTGAGGGAGATGAAACTCAAGTATGCACTGATCTTTGGGCTAGATAATGTCTACAACTGGCCTTTCAAGCCTTCAACCCCTGACTATTGAACGCGGTTTATGTCTAGTAGATATAACTTATGCCATGTTACGACCTTGGACAACACACACAAAACATTCCCAAATGTGCTGTTGGTTTTCACTTTCCCCTGAGTATGACGTACACCTGAACAAAATGTATTCGAGAGAGAGAGAGAGATACAAACAAACACAGTAAGAAAGAGGGAGAGAGAAAGGCAAAGTTTACTACAACTCTACACACATCCATGTTTTGTGTCTGTTGGATGTCTAAGCTGCCTTGGAGAGGGAACCCTCTGGTACAAAGGCAACATGGTGCCTGAATGAAGGATGAAACGAGAACTGGCCCCAAATCAGTGTTTAGGGACAAATGCATCTCAAACTAGCATACTCTTTCCCTTTCACTTCAGCATACTCTTTCTGAAAATCACTTCAGCATACTCTTTCTGAAAATCACTTCAGCATACTCTTTCTGAAAATCACTTCAGCATACTCTTTCTGAAAATCACTTCAGCATACTCTTTCTGAAAATCACTTCAGCATACTCTTTCTGAAAATCACTTCAGCATACTCTTTCTGAAAATCACTTCAGCATACTCTTTCTGAAAATCACTTCAGCATACTCTTTCTGAAAATCACTTCAGCATACTCTTTCTGAAAATCACTTCAGCATACTCTTTCTGAAAATGGACTTCCTTGGTGTAGCCGGTTGGGATGCCATTCTCACCAGAATATTGAAAGGCACTTTGTTATCCACACAGTGGGTTCCTTTGGTGTAGCCTTCTGGCTAGCTTCGCGCTCCTAGCCTAACACAATGGGTTCCTCTGGTGTAGCCTTCTGGCTAGCTTTGCGTTCCTAGCCTAACACGATGGGTTCCTCTGGTGTAGCCTTCTGGCTAGCTTCGCACTCCTAGCCTAACACAATGGGTTCCTCTGGTGTAGCCTTCTGGCTAGCTTCGCGCTCCTAGCCTAACACAATGGGTTCCTCTGGTGTAGCCTTCTGGCTAGCTTCGCGTTCCTAGCCTAACACGATGGGTTCCTCTGGTGTAGCCTTCTGGCTAGCTTCGCGCTCCTAGCCTAACACGATGGGTTCCTCTGGTGTAGCCTTCTGGCTAGCTTCGCGTTCCTAGCCTAACACAATGGGTTCCTCTGGTGTAGCCTTCTGGTTAGCTTCGGCGTTCCTAGCCTAACACAATGGGTTCCTCTGGTGTAGCCTTCTGGTTAGCTTCGCGCTCCTAGCCTAACACGATTGGTTCTCACAAGAAAGGCTTGCAGCGCGAATAAAGCTGTCCTCAATAAACCCTTTTCCTGTCTGAAACGTAATACATATTTAATTAAATTAGGCCTTAACTAGAGGAACCCAAAGGTCTTGTTTTACCCAGGCTGGAAGGACTAATGGGTTCCATGTTCTCTGAGGCAGAAGGAAAGTCTGAAGCACTCTGGAATTGCAACACACCACCAACTGGATACAGACGTCACAGCACTGAGCTAGACTAGCATAAACACCTTGGTGAATTACTGGCTGTTGTCTGTTGTGAAGGGAATAGGGCCCGGGATTCAAACAAACCACAATGTGCCAACGTCTGACTGCACGTTAAAGCCAATGTCCCTGGCATTCGATGTCCCTGGCATTCGATGTCCCTGGCATTCGATGTCCCTGGCATTCCATGTCCCTGGCATTCCATGTCCCTGGCATTCCATGTCCCTGGCATTCCATGTCCCTGGCATTCCATGTCCCTGGCATTCCATGTCCCTGGCATTCCATGTCCCTGGCATTCAATGTCCCTTTATGAACCTAAATTCATAAAAACCTCAAGAGAGGGTGAATTCCAATATGTATACATTTCACCTGACATTGTTGATGAAGACAATTTTGTTGGAGGAGTTTGAGTGTTGTGTATGAAGTGTATCGATGTCCCTGGCATTCAATGTCCCTGGCATTCAATGTCCCTGGCATTCAATGTCCCTGGCATTCAATGTCCCTGGCATTCAATGTCCCTGGCATTCAATGTCCCTTTATGAACCTAAATTCATAAAAACCTCAACAGAGGGTGAATTCCAATATGTATACATTTCACCTGACCTTGTTGATGAAGACAATTTTGTTGGAGGAGTTTGAGTGTTTTGTATGAAGTGTATTGATGAGTGTATTGGAGCATATTGGAGTATATTAGGTGTATTGGAGTGTATTGAAGTCTACTGAAGTGTTTTGGAATGCATTTGAGTGCATTTATGAGTGTGTTGGAGGATATTGGATTATTGTGGAGTGTATTGGAGTGTAATGGAGCGTGTTGGAGTATAGGAGTATATTGGGGTGTATTGGAGTGTATTTGGAGTGTACTGAAGTGTTTTGGAGTGCATTTGAGGGTATTGAAATGTTTTGGAGTGTATTGAAGTCTATTTGAGTGTATTGGAGTGTATTTAAGTGTATTGGGTTATATTGGAGTATAGGAGTATAGGAGTGCAACGGGTTGTATTGCTGTGTATGAGCACGTATTGGAGTATATTGGAGTGTTTTGGGGTGTATTGGGGTGTATTGTAGTGTATTGGAGTGTAATGGAGTGTATGACGTGTATTAGAGTTTAGGAATGTATTGGAGGTATCGGCGTGTATTGGAGTGTATTGGATTGTATGAAGTGTATTGGTGTATAAGAGTGTATCAAAGTGTATTGAGATGTATTTGAGTGTATTACAGTGTATTGCAGTGTATTGGAGTGTATTGGAGTGTATTGCAGTGTATTGGAGTGTAATTGGAGTGTATTGGAGTGTATTGCAGTGTATTGGAGTGTAATTGGAGTGTATTGGAGTGTATTGCAGTGTATTGGAGTGTAATTGGATTGTATTGGAGTGTTTTGGAGCGTATTCAGAGCCGTAGTCAGTAACAGCTGCTTTGGGTTTAGAGAGGAGCATAGTGTTTGTATAAGAAAACAATAGCAGGTCATCCACTGGACCTTACACACACGCAAGTACGCACACACCCACTGGCCTATATACAAACATACTGTTCACTGTCCATAAATATACAGAAAATACAGTTTCACCAATGTCTTGCATTATCTAGAATAATATAATCAATGTTTTCATGTTATTCAGTTTGAGGAATATAAAATATCTGCCACCATTGTTAAGATCATAGAGGTTTTATATGACAGTCTCTTCCCAAAGACCTCATTCCCCAACACTGTCCCATTCACGTTTCCCCCTACTCCTCACACACCGTCCTGGCTACACAAAGCCTACTTTAAACTGCTCCACAGCCAGGGGCTGGTTCCCCTGATCCCTCACCCCCAGCAAGACCTTTGACCCTGGAGGAATGGGGTATGTAGTGTCCAAGCACAAACACTCTTTATATGCCCTCTTTTAGGGACAAGACAAGGGTGGATGTATTGGAATGTTTCGCTATTTTGGGTAACCCACTCCCCCTCCCTACCCTCCCTCTCTCCTCTCCTTCCCTCTCTTCCACCAAACTTCCAACCTCCCTCTCCTCCACTCTCCCCTTTCTTCTACCTAGGCTAACCCCTTTCCTACTTCTACCAACTCTCTTTCACCTAATGCCCTCCCTCCATCCCTCCCTCAGGAAATGTCTGGAAAACCTTAAGGCTTTTCCTCTCCGGGTTCAAATAGATGACAATTGACTTATTGAATTTCCACAGCCACCCACCCAGGCAACAAGCCTGGCTTTTATTGGCTGTTGTCATGGCCGAATGAGAGACAGGTTTAGACGTGCCCTCCATGTCCTGGGAAGTGGGAGAGAGAGAGGTGAGGGAGGGAGGGAGGGAGGGAGGGAGGGGAAAAGGGGCGTATAGAGACGTTAGGAGATAACAGATGTATTGTTTTTGGCGCACAGGGAGGGAGAGAGTCGTCTGTAGATGGTAGAACCAACTGAAGGACCAACCTACTTTTTTTGGTCTTAAGTCAAGGGAAACGCCAGTTGATATGATGCAATAAGTATTATAAAAGCTGATAAGCTCATCATTGTTTGTTAATTGCATCTATGATGGGAATAACGGTTAACCTTTCCATGATAGACTTGGGATCATGTTATTTGTGAGGCTGAAATTAGGAGGTTAAGTGTTCCCGCCAAACCTCACCAAGGGCATTATGTACTGATTTCACCAGAGATCATTCAATACTCCCGGGCGTGTGCTGCGTGTGGAGAAACCAAAGCACGACGTCAAACACAACTGTGGACGTCTGTTTTCTGTCAGCAGCTTGGAACCTGATGGGAGTGTATGGGCACCATGTATCCCTGTCACTCTGAGATGTGTGGTTTCCTGTGGGTTGGTTAGGGCTAAGTGAGGTAGACTTCAAATGTGTGTGTGTTTCAAATGTGTGTGTGCATGTGTGTGTATGTGTGTGGGTGCGTGTGTTTGGGTGCGTGTGTGTATGTGTGTGTGTGTGGGGGGGTGGTGTGTGTGTGTGTGTGTGTGTGTGTGTGTGTGTGTGTGTGTGTGTGTGTGTGTGTGTGTGTGTGTGTGTGTGTGTGTGTGTGTGTGTGTGTGTGTGTGTGTGTGTGTGTGTGTGTGTGTGTGTGTGTGTGTGTGTGGTGTGTGTGTGTGTGTGTGTGTGTGGGAAAGAGACCTCAAATAAGGACAATTTGTTTTCAGTTCAATAATTGTGTTTTCCCTGTGGATTCGCAAGCAAATGTTGTCCAGTTCTACAGTATTCTGGTTTCGCTTTTCCTACTGGCGACCTTTCTTTCATTTTCTGGTGCTGGTGGGAAAAGGCGGAGGTCAGACAGAAAACTGAGGTTGGAGGAATAAAGAATATCTCATACATTTGCAAATTATAATGTGGAGGAAAATGTTGCCTTCATGTCCTTTCATACACGCTTTCCTCTCAACAAAAGGACATTGTGTCCCTCCATCCAAATCACACTCTGTTGTAATGTTTAATCGTGTTAGCTAGTCCCTGAGCCTCTCTGTTCTAGCCTGATGTGTGTATGAGTGTGTGGCTTAGCATTGTGTACTACGGACTGTCTTAGCAGGTGCTAAACAACAGGGCTGTAATGACGTTGTCATGGTGACGGGCCAGACAAGATCAGTTATGCTCTCGTGCAGACTCCTGCCCTCATTGTGTGTGAATCCTTAGAACAAGGGTTTAGTCATGTAAAGACAGCAAAAGCTGAGGCACATACACCCCCACGTCAATTCCACGTTGGTTCAATGTAATTTCATTTAAATGACGTGGAAACAACGTTGATTCAACCAGTGTGTGCCCAGTGGGACATTAAGCATATGGCTATAATATTGAGGCAGGGTAGGTACGGTATATGGATCAAACTGGGCAGGAATATGAGAAAGAAGGCCGGAGCAGATAGACTGGACCCCCTAGACTGACTGGCTGGTTGGCTGGTTGGCTGGCTGGCTGGTTGGTTGGCTGGTTGGCTGGCTGGCTGGCTGTGTGTGTCTGCTGCTGGAACGTCTGTTGGGAATCACTGATTAAATGTTTAAAGTGTTGGAGCAGGACACGGTCCGACGGTGAAACAGATGTGTGTGTGAGGGAGAAGGCGGAGTGTTTGAACATGTGTGTGTGTGTGTGTGTATGATGACCTCACATGCATGCCCCTACAGTCAGCAGGTGAAAGAGGACGTAAATCGTTTAATAGTAGACGGCAGGGTAATAAAAATCAGTTGGAAGAGATTATCCACTCTCTTTCCAAGGGCGTAACCCTCTGTGTCTATCTGTGCAGGCACACAGCCCAGCGTATCAGTTACAGGTGGTTAGATTGGACAAGGCACAATCAAATCTAATGCTATTGGCAAAGAGAGACACAACCATCAGGGGTAAAGTCAATTGGTTATGAGTGAAGATTTCACTGTATCGGGGCGAAGCTTTCAGATGGATTCTGCACTATATAGTTAGGAAATCTATTACAACCAGCAAGATAACCCAAGACAGTCAGTCTTCCTCAGGCGGAGAGAGAGAGAGCCTCTAGACAGCCCAAGACAGCCAGTCTTCCTCAGGCGGAGAGAGAGAGCCTCTAGACAGCCCAAGACAGTCAGTCTTCCTCAGGCGGAGAGAGAGAGCCTCAAGATAAACCAAGACAGTCAGTCTTCCTCAGGAGGAGAGAGAGAGAGCCTCTAGACAGCCCAAGACAGTCAGTCTTCCTCAAAAGGAGAAAGAGAGACTCTAGACAGCCCAAGACAGTCTGTCTTCCTCAAAAAGGAGAGAGGGAGAGCCTCTAGACAGCCCAAGACAGTCAGTCTTCCTCAAAAAGGAGAGAGGGAGAGCCTCTAGACAGCCCAAGACAGTCAGTCTTCCTCAAAAGGAGAGAGAGAGATTCTAGACAGCCCAAGACAGTCAGTCTTCCTCAAAAGGAGAGAGAGAGATTCTAGACAGCCCAAGACAGTCTGTCTTCCTCAAAAAGGAGAGAGGGAGAGCCTCTAGACAGCCCAAGACAGTCAGTCTTCCTCAAAAGGAGAGAGAGAGATTCTAGACAGCCCAAGACAGTCAGTCTTCCTCAAAAAGGAGAGAGGGAGAGCCTCTAGACAGCCCAAGACAGTCAGTCTTCCTCAAAAGGAGAGAGAGAGATTCTAGACAGCCCAAGACAGTCAGTCTTCCTCAAAAGGAGAGAGGGAGAGCCTCTAGACAGCCCAAGACAGTCAGTCTTCCTCAAAAGGAGAGAGAGAGATTCTAGACAGCCCAAGACAGTCAGTCTTCCTCAAAAGGAGAGAGAGAGATTCTAGACAGCCCAAGACAGTCAGTCTTCCTCAAAAGGAGAGAGAGAGAGCCTCAAGACAGCCCAAGACATTGTCTTCCTCAAAAGTGAACTCACGCAACGCCCCAAGCCTCCCTACACCATGCACGGAGCTATCTCCTTAATCCCCTGTCAATGAAACTCCTCCCTCCCATCTCACATCAATGCCATGGCATTCTTCACCTTTAACTCACCCACTTAGCGCTCAGATTAACATTGAATGCTGCCACATTGTTCTCACTTAATGCCGTTTTATTGGTTTGGCTTGGTTTCTGTAGAATGTCTTTGGTAGTAACATGGTACATTGGATGGATTGGGGCTGTTTGAGAGAGGAATGGATGGATTGGGGCTGTTTGAGGGAGGAATGGATGGATTGGGGCTGTTTGAGGGAGGAATGGATGGATTGTTCCAATGGCACGTTTTGTTAGCTAATCCATGTTTATCATTTTAAAAGGCTAATTGATCATTTGAAAATCTTTGGCAATTATTTTAGCACAGCTGAAAACTGTTATGCTGATTAAAGAATCAATAAAACTGTCCTTCTTTAGACTAGTTGAGTATCTGGAGCATCAGCATTTGTGGGTTCGATTACAGGCTCAAAATGGAAACAAAGACCTTTCTTCCGAAACTCGTCAGTCTATTCTTGTTCTGAGAAATGAAGGCTATTACATGCAAGAAATTGCCAAGAAACTGATGATCTTGTACAATGCTGTGTACTGCTCCCTTCACAGAACAGTGCACACTGTCTCTAACCAGAATAGAAAGAGGAGTGGGAGGCCCCAGTGCACAACTGAGCAAGACGACAAGTACATTAGAGTGTCTGGTTTGAGAAACAGACACCTCACAAGTCCTCAACAGGCAGCTTCATTAAATAGTACCCGCAAAACACCAGTCTCAACGTCAACAGTGACTCCGGGATGCTGGCCTTCTAGGCAGAGTTTCAAAGAAAAAGCCATATCTCAGACTGGCCAATAAAAAGAAAAGATTATGATGGGCAAAGAACACAGACACTGGACAGAGATATGGCTTTTTCTTTCATTTCATTGGACCAACACTTTAAATGTTATATTTTTATTCAGTGATACCAGGAGTCTCTCTCTCTCTCGCTCTTTCTCTATCTCTCTCTCTCTCTCTCTCTCTCTCTCTCTCTCTCTCTCTCTCTCTCTCTCTCTCTCTCTCTCTCTCCCTCGCTCCCTCTCTCCCTCTCTCCCTCTCTCTCTCTCTCTCTCTCTCTCTCTCTCTCTCTCTCTCTCTCTCTCTCTCTCTCTCTCTCTCTCTCTCTCTCTCTCAACAAGACAGGGGGCAAGGTTGAAAACCTGCTAACACTTTGCAAGAAAAAATCTATTGCTCCCCAATGCATGCTGAGTAGTGAGCTCAGAACCTTACTTGAATCAAAACCATGTCCATAACTAAAGCAACAAACCCAACAGTTAAATCAAGGAGTAAGAAAAAATGAGCATCCTCCTTTTTCTTGTCATTTTTTTTAATCCAGTGGAAAGTTAACACAAAGGAGAGCTCTATCTCCGGCAGGAGCCTTGCTTTACATTCCAAATACCTGCTGGAAATCAAACTCCTCAGGGAATTACGTTCACTCTCCCTCACTCCCTTTAACGTAAAGGGGTGGAACCGGGCTGCAAACACAAAAAGGTTGGTCTATCCTACCTGCACTCACCAACGCTGTCTATCCTACCTGCACTCACCAACGCTGTCTATCCTACCTGCACTCACCAACGCTGTCTAGACTGCCTCATGAATTACTGTTGTTGTCACGTTCCCTTGTATAATTCAACAAGCGTGGCAATAGCAGGATACCCTCAGATTAAAAATCAACATGCTTGGCTCCAGATTACACCTATAGATACTTTACATTGTTTGAGAGATCAGACATAATATCACTATGATCTGACTGTTCATTTTTGGAAGTTGCTTTAATTCCAGCGCATATCATTTGTAAACATTTAAACTGTAATATTTTTTTTTAAATTCCACAAAAAGTGAACCCCCATCAGAATAAAGTTATCTTTCTCCTCTTGCCACTTAGATCAGTATCTAATGGGCAACTTCACCCTTTCCCTCCTAAACCAGGAGGCCATTTTGGATCAAACAGAGCCCTACTGTAGAGGGTCCACTACACAGAAAACATAAACAGCACAGGAGGCATAATTATGAGGACGGCTCATAATAAAGGCCGGAACGGCGCAAATGGAATGGCATCAAACACCTGGAAATCATGTGTTTGATGTACTTGATACCATTCCACTTACTCTGCTCCAGCCATTACCACGAGCCCGTTCACCCCAATTAAGATGCCACCAACCTCATGTGAAAAACAGCTCCCTGCTGAACCAGCCACCTTGACACAAGGAGGCCATTTTGGATCAAACAGAGGCCCTACTGTAGAAGGTCCACTACACAGCAAACATAATCAGCTTCCCATTGAACCAGCCACCATGAAATCCTAAGGGGCTATTCATCTGTCTTTCATTTACACTAACTGGAAAAGAGAGGGGGGAGGGATAAAGGTGGGAGGAGGGGGAGGGGGAGGAAAGAGGGATAAAGGTGGGAGGAGGGGGAAATCAACACGGGGTCACGGTGATGGTTTGTTTGTGTTACATTCTCCATTATGTTGATTACAGAGGGTATGTATAGATCGATTACATCTGAGAGATGTATCAGATTGCAGTCATCCCTACACACACACACACACACACACACACACACACACACACACACACACACACACACACACACACACACACACACACACACACACACACACACACACACACACACACACACACACACACACACTTCCTCCCTCCTGTGCAAATCATGTGGGGGTCTTTATAGGGTGGGTGGGCTGCGTCGTGGGGTCCTGACTGGACAAGAGGTGGCCCCTCAACGTGCCTGTCTGTCTGATTCACAGCATCAAGGTCATCTCTGGTCTGACCCTGACTGTGTGTGTTTGTGTGTGTGCATGCGTGCATGTGTGTTTGTGTTGTTTATGGTGTGTATGGAATGTGTGAGTGAACATGAGAACGCGTGAAAGTGTGGGCCTCATGTGGCAACGTGCAGGAGACAAAGAGAGGGTTGAAGAAAATAATATTTTCAGTCACTGCAAATAACTAAGTTGGTTTAACTCACTTTGTGTAAATTGGGATAACTCACTCTGCTGCTGGGATTAGAGGGAATTCATGCTCCATCTGCACCACAGAATGTAACTTTACTCAAGGGTGCCTGCGAGGCTCCAGTCCTCCCACACATAACTCACACACACGTATTCATGCACACACACTCACAAGTCATGGACACACAACACAAATACACACACATTGAGATCGCACCACCAACTTTTAAATAACCACACACCAACACACACACACACACACACACACACACACACACACACACACACACACACACACACACACACACACACACACACACACACACACACACACACACACACACACACACACACACACACACACACACACACACACACACACACACACACACACACACACACACACACACACTCCCTCCATCACATATAACACCATGGCTCATCCCCCAATCCTCTGCCAGATGATCTGCTTTCATTCTAACAGGAAGAGCTGTAGCTCACAACCACACCTTATACCTCGGACTCCATCTCCCAACAGAGCCAGAAAAACAGACAAAATGATCCTCTACACCAGATGTGCAAAACTGCAACCCCAAAAAGAAGAGGCTTTGATACAGATCAGACATTAGCAGCTACAGTAGAAACCACACCTCTGACTCCAGAATACTGAATACTAAATAGAGGCAGACAGCTGACTGAGCTCTCAGGTATTTGGAATGTAACCAAGTGAGAAAAGCATTCCAACATTGCCAACTGCCACCATTGACTTTGCCAACTTGTTTCACATTGGTCCTCTCAGAAACCACACCCTTTGACTAGATTACATGCTCAAACTGTAGGGGAGAGTGGGGTAAGTTGAGCCCAAGGGGTAAGTTGAGCCAAAGGGGTAAGTTGAGCCCAAGGGGTAAGTTGAGCCCAAGGGGTAAGTTGAGCCCAAGGGGTAAGTTGAGCCCAAGGGGTAAGTTGAGCCCAAGGGGTAAGTTGAGCCATCTTTGTTTCCAGAAAACAATAAGCAAAAATGTATCATTTGACCAAACTTAGGAAGAGTTAATCTCATGGAGTCTGTGAAGGAAGTCTGTGTTAGAGGTTTCGTGATGCTTGTATCTAAACCAAAGTAGATCATTAGGCTGTTCTATACATCAGTTGAGCTCTCTATAGGCTTTCATTTGACGTCCTAAACCTACATTAGCATGAAAGCGCATTGTGTAGCTGTGTGGGCTAATATATTCAAAATCTTTGTCATGGGGTACATTGAGACAATGGCTGAGCCAATGGCAAGTTGAGCAAATTCAAATGTTTTCTTCCATGGCGTAATGCAAGGTATTATTGCTGGGATATTAGGTAACACCAGGGCCTGGCCTATGTTAAAAGTGTTTGTTTGGTGTTAGGCCTGTGTTAAACGTGTTTGTTTGGTGTTAGGCCTGTGTAAAAAGTGTTTGTTTGGTGTTAGGCCTGTGTAAAAGGTGTTTGTTTGGTGTTAGGCCTGTGTTAAAAGTGTTTGTTTGGTGTTAGGCCTGTGTTAAAAGTGTTTGTTTGGTGTTAGGCCTGTGTTAAAAGTGTTTGTTAGGTGTTAGGCCTGTGTTAAAAGTGTTTGTTTGGTGTTAGGCCTGTGTTAAAAGTGTTTGTTTGGTGTTAGGCCTGTGTTAAAAGTGTTTGTTTGGTGTTAGGCCTGTGTTAAAAGTGTTTGTTTGGTGTTAGGCCTGTGTTTAAATTGTTTGTTTGGTGTTAGGCCTGTGTTAAAAGTGTTTGTTGGGTGTTAGGCCTGTGTTAAAAGTGTTTGTTGGGTGTTAGGCCTGTGTTAAAAGTGTTTGTTTGGTGTTAGGCCTGTGTTAAAAGTGTTTGTTTGGTGTTAGGCCTGTTTTAAAAGTGTTTGTTTGGTGTTAGGCCTGTGTTAAAAGTGTTTGTTTGGTGTTAGGCCTGTGTTTAAATTGTTTGTTTGGTGTTAGGCCTGTGTTAAAAGTGTTTGTTTGGTTTTAGGCCTATGTTAAAAGTGTTTGTTTGGTGTTAGGCCTGTGTTAAAAGTGTTTGTTTGGTGTTAGGCCTGTGTTAAAAGTGTTTGTTTGGTGTTAGGCCTGTGTTTAAATTGTTTGTTTGGTGTTAGGCCTGTGTTAAAAGTGTTTGTTAGGTGTTAGGCCTGTGTTAAAAGATGTGTGGAATTGTGTTTGGGAAATAAAGATAGACATGGTTTTAAAAAGGTTGTGGTAATATATTTAATTCAGTACAGAAAATTGTAGGCAGCTTAACGTACCCTGTCCCGCGTCTCAACTTACCCCATACCCTGTCCCACGGCTCAACTTACCCCATACCCTGTCCCACGTCTCAACTTACCCCATACCCTGTCCCACTGTCTCAACTTACCCCATACCCTGTCCCGTGTCTCAACTTACCCCATACCCTGTCCCGCGTCTCAACTTACCCCATACCCTGTCCCACGTCTCAACTTACCCCATACCCTGTCCCACGTCTCAACTTACCCCATACCCTGTCCCACGTCTCAACTTACCCCATACCCTGTCCCGCGTCTCAACTTACCCCATACACTGTCCCACGGCTCAACTTACCCCATACCCTGTCCCATGGCTCAACTTACCCCATACCCTGTCCCACGGCTCAACTTACCCCAGACCCTGTCCCATGGCTCAACTTACCCCATACTCTGTCCCGCGGCTCAACTTACCCCATACCCTGTCCCGTGTCTCAACTTACCCCATACCCTGTCCCATGGCTCAACTTACCCCACACCCTGTCCCGCGTCTCAACTTACCCCATACCCTGTCCCATGTCTCAATTTACCCCATACCCTGTCCCGCGGCTCAACTTATCACATACCCTGTCCCATATGGAGTTGGTCTCCCCTTTGGTCTCCCCTTTGCTGCTATAACAGCTTCCACTCTTCTGGGAAGGCTTTCCACTAGATGTTGGAACATTGCTGCGGGGTCTTGCTTCCCATTCAGCCACAAGAGCATTAGTAAGGTTGAGCACTGATGTTGGGCGACTATGCCAGGCTTGCAGTCGGCGTTCCAATTCATCCCAAAGGTGTTCGTCGGGGTTGAGGTCAGGGCTCTGTGCAGGCCAGTTAAGTTCTTCCACACCAATCTCAATCAATCATTTTTGTATGGCTTTGTGGAAAGGGCCTTCCCCAAACTGTTGCCACAAAAGTGGAAGCACAGAATCGTCTAGAATGTCATTGTATGCTGTAGCGTTAAGATTTCCCTTCACTGGAACTATGGGTCCTAGCCCGAACCATGAAAAACAGCCGCAGACCATTATTCCTCCTCCACCAAACTTTACAGTTGGAACTATGCATTCGGGCAGGTAGCGTCCTCCTGGCATCAACCAAACCCAGATGTGTCTGTCTCACTGTCAGATGGTGGAGTGTGATTCATCTCTCCAGAGAACGCTTTTCACTGCTCCATAGTCCAAAGGCCGGTGAACATTACACCCCTCCAGTCGACTCTTGGCATTGTGCATGGTGATTTTAGGCTTGTGTCTGGCTGCTCCGCCATGGAAACTCATTTCATGATGCTCCCAACAAACAGTTATTGTGCTGACGTTGCTTCCAGATGTAGTTTGGAATTCTGTAGTGAGTGTTGCAAACGAGGAAAGAGGATTTTTACGTGCCATGCGCTTCAGCACTCAGCGGTCCCATTCTGTGAGCTTGTGTGGCCTACCACTTTGCGGCTGAGCCGTTGTTGCTCCTAGATGTTTGACCGGGGCAGCTCAAGCAGGGCAGAAATTTGACTAACTGACCTGTTGGAAAGGTGGCATCCTATGACGGTGCCACATTGAAAGTCACTGTGCTCTTCAGTAAGGCAATTCTACAGCCAATGTTTGTTTATGGAGATTGCATGGCTGTGTTATCGATTTTATACACCTGTCAGCAACGGATATGGCTGAAATAGCCGAATCCACTAGTTTGAAGGCGTGTCCACATACCTTTGTATATATCGTGTATATGTACATTTAACATTTTACATTTAAGTCATTTAGCAGACGCTCTTATCCAGAGCGACTTACAAATTGGTGCATTCACCTTATGACATCCAGTGGAACAGTCACTTTACAATAGTGCATCTAAATCTTAAAGGGGGGGGGGTGAGAAGGATTACTTATGTAGATATCTTTGTTAAAAATAATACTATATTATTATTATTTACATTGCAAAATATACACATACACAAACAACAGCATATAGACACATGCACAAACATCAACCACATCACACCTACCCAGACCCACATGCTCACACCTCCATCTCCGGCGCCCGCATCACTGTCCGCCATATGACCTCACACTGCACCATTTATTTTCTCTCTGTCGCCTCACGTACTTTCAACATTTAGATAATAAAGCACCTTTCCATTGTGAGAACGATCCAGGATTGTTTTTAATTCCAATTTTTTCAAGATGATTGACTAGAAAAGTATTGCCCAACCCATCGGGTGTCTCACTGCACCATCATATGTCTTGAAATGTGCAGACAGACAGAAGAAAAGTCATTTTGGTCTAATGTTGTTATGGTCTAATGTTGTTATGGTCTAATGTTGTTATGGTCTAATGTTGTTATGATCTAATGTTGTTATGGTCTAATGTTGTTATGGTCTAATGGTCTAATGTTGTTATGGTCTAATGTTGTTATGGTCTAATGTTGTTATGGTCTAATGGTCTAATGCTGTTATGATCTAATGTTGTTACGATCTAATGTTGTTATGATCTAATTGTCTAATGTTGTTATGGTCTAATGGTCTAATGTTGTTATGATCTAATGGTCTAATGTTGTTATGGTCTAATGTTGTTATGGTCCAATGTTGTTATGGTCTAATGTTGTTATGGTCTAATGGTCTAATGTTGTTATGATCTAATGTTGTTATGATCTAATGTTGTTATGATCTAATGGTCTAATGCTGTTATGGTCTAATGGTCTAATGTTGTTATGGTCTAATGGTCTAATGTTGTTATCGTAGAATGTATGCACACATGACTGTAAGTCGCTTTGGATAAAAGCGTCTGCTAAATGGCATATATTATTATTATTATATTATTTTCATTGTAATACTTCTGACAGCCAACTTTCTAACTCCGCCCATAACTTTAGTATTTAATAGCATTATCATTGTTAGTTTTATGTATCATTGTTAGTTTTATACTTAAGTCATTGTTAGTTTTATACTTAAAGACGTGACTCTGCCTTCATGCTATAAAATGTGTGAATATTGTCTCTATACATTAGTTTATACTGGATTAAACATACATTTTCATTAACTGTAATTTCGTTAGTTATGTTCCAACTTTCCCTCCATCTTGTGCCAATACCAGTTCTTATTAAGCCTTGGTTCCAATAGTTTCTATTGGGACCTAGGTTCATTTGGATCGGCTCTCTATATAGACTGAGTTTCCAAAACCTTAGGAACACCAGCTCTTTCCATGACACACTGACCAGGTGAATCCAGACGAAAGCTGTGATTTCTTAATGATCTCATTTATTAAATCCGCTTCAATCAGTGGAGATGAAGGGGAGGAGACATGTTAAGAATGTTTAAGCATTAAGACATCTGAGACATGGACTGTGTGTGTGTGTGTGTGTGTGTGTGTGTGTGTGTGTGTGTGTGTGTGTGTGTGTGTGTGTGTGTGTGTGTGTGTGTGTGTGTGTGTGTGTGTGTGTGTGTGTGTGTGTGTGTGTGTGTGTGTGTGTGTGTGTGTGTGTGTGTGTGTCATTCAGAGGGTGAATGGGCAAGACAAAAGATTTAAGTGCCTTTGAAAGATCCAGCCAACATGACACTGTGGGAAGCATTGGAGTCAACATGGGCCTGCATCCCTGTGGAACGCTTTCAACACCTTGTAGAGTCAACATGGGCCAGCATCCCTGTGGAACGCTTTCAACACCTTGTGAGTCAACATGGGCCTGCATCCCTGTGGAACAAACACCTTGTAGAGTCAACATGGGCCTGCATCCCTGTGGAACGCTTTCAACACCTTGTAGAGTCAACATGGGCCAGCATCCCTGTGGAACTTTCAACACCTTGTAGAGTCAACATGGGCCAGCATCCCTGTGGACAACACCTTGTAGAGTCAACATGGGCCTGCATCCCTGTGGAACGCTTTCAACACCTTGTAGAGTCAACATGGGCCTGCATCCCTGTGGAACGCTTTCAACACCTTGTAGAGTCAACATGGGCCTGCATCCCTGTGGAACAGCTTTCAACACCTTGTAGAGTCAACATGGGCCTGCATCCCTGTGGAACGCTTTCAACACCTTGTAGAGTCAACATGGGCCTGCATCCCTGTGGAACGCTTTCAACACCTTGTAGAGTCAACATGGGCCTGCATCCCTGTGGAACGCTTTCAACACCTTGTAGAGTCAACATGGGCCTGCATCCCTGTGGAACGCTTGTCAACATGGGCCTGCATCCCTGTAGAGTCAACACCTTGTAGAGTCAACATGGGCCTGCATCCCTGTGGAACGCTTTCAACACCTTGTAGAGTCAACATGGGCCTGCATCCCTGTGGAACGCTTTCAACACCTTGTAGAGTCAACATGGGCCTGCATCCCTGTGGAACGCTTTCAACACCTTGTAGAGTCAACATGGGCCTGCATCCCTGTGGGCGCTTTCAAC
>NW_025745339.1:0-5000 GCF_021184085.1 Oncorhynchus gorbuscha
ACACACACACTAGTTAAATACACACACACACTAGTTAAATACACACACACACACTAGTTAAATACACACACACACACTAGTTAAATACACACACACACACACTAGTTAAATACACACACACACACTAGTTAAATATACACACACACACTAGTTAAATACACACACTAGTTAAATACACACACACACACTAGTTAAATACACACACACACACTAGTTAAATACACACACACACTAGTTAAATACACACACACACACACACTAGTTAAATACACACACACACACTAGTTAAATACACACACACACACTAGTTAAATACACACACACACACTAGTTAAATACACACACACACACACTAGTTAAATACACACACACACACACTAGTTAAATACACACACACACACTAGTTAAATACACACACACACACTAGTTAAATACACACACACACACACTAGTTAAATACACACAACACACACACTAGTTAAATACACACACACACACACACACTAGTTAAATACACACACACACACTAGTTAAATACACACACACACACTAGTTAAATACACACACACACACTAGTTAAATACACACACACTAGTTAAATACACACACACACACTAGTTAAATACACACACACATACACACACTAGTTAAATACACACACACACACACTAGTTAAATACACACACACACACACACTAGTTAAATACACACACACACACTAGTTAAATACACACACACACACACTAGTTAAATACACACACACACACTAGTTAAATACACACACACACACACTAGTTAAATACACACACACACACTAGTTAAATACACACACACACACACTAGTTAAATACACACACACACACTAGTTAAATACACACACACACACTAGTTAAATACACACACACACACTAGTTAAATACACACACACACTAGTTAAATACACACACTAGTTAAATACACACACACACACTAGTTAAATACACACACACACACTAGTTAAATACACACACACACACTAGTTAAATACACACACACACACTAGTTAAATACACACACACACACACTAGTTAAATACACACACACACACACTAGTTGAATACACACACACACTAGTTAAATACACACACACACACTAGTTAAATACACACACACACACACTAGTTAAATACACACACACACACTAGTTAAATACACACACACACACACTAGTTAAATACACACACACACTAGTTAAATACACACACACACACTAGTTAAATACACACACACACACACTAGTTAAATACACACACACACACACACTAGTTAAATACACACACACACACACTAGTTAAATACACACACACACACCTAGTTAAATACACACACACACACACTAGTTAAATACACACACACACACACTAGTTAAATACACACACACACACACTAGTTAAATACACACACACACACACTAGTTAAATACACACACACACACTAGTTAAATACACACACACACACACTAGTTAAATACACACACACACACTAGTTAAATACACACACACACACTAGTTAAATACACACACACACTAGTTAAATACACACACACACTAGTTAAATACACACACACACTAGTTAAATACACACACACACTAGTTAAATACACACACACACTAGTTAAATACACACACACTAGTTAAATACACACACACTAGTTACACACACACACACTAGTTAAATACACACACACACACACTAGTTAAATACACACACACACACACTAGTTAAATACACACACACACACTAGTTAAATACACACACACACACTAGTTAAATACACACACACACTAGTTAAATACACACACACACTAGTTAAATACACACACACTAGTTAAATACACACACACACACACACACACACTAGTTAAATACACACACACACACACACACTAGTTAAATACACACACACACACTAGTTAAATACACACACACACACTAGTTAAATACACACACACACACTAGTTAAATACACACACACACACTAGTTAAATACACACACACACACACACACTAGTTAAATACACACACACACACACACTAGTTAAATACACACACACACACACTAGTTAAATACACACACACACACACTAGTTAAATACACACACACACACACTAGTTAAATACACACACACACACACTAGTTAAATACACACACACACACACTAGTTAAATACACACACACACACACTAGTTAAATACACACACACACACTAGTTAAATACACACACACACACACTAGTTAAATACACACACACACACACTAGTTAAATACACACACACACACACTAGTTAAATACACACACACACACTAGTTAAATACACACACACACACTAGTTAAATACACACACACACACTAGTTAAATACACACACACACACTAGTTAAATACACACACACACACACACTAGTTAAATACACACACACACTAGTTAAATACACACACACACTAGTTAAATACACACACACACACACTAGTTAAATACACACACACTAGTTAAATACACACACACACACTAGTTAAATACACACACACACACTAGTTAAATACACACACACACACTAGTTAAATACACACAAACGGGGTGATGTGATTTGTTCATTTATTTCTGTCGCCCAATTAAACTGTCACGTAAAGACCCTCTTTGCGTCGTCCAATCAGAAGAAGCCATAACAGGGAAGTGTCGTTGATATATTTCCTGTTTCTATCTATCTTCCAGGAAGTACATCTTTAGTTTCCATGACAGCATGCAGGCGTCTGATTTTCATGGGTCTGCTGCAGTTTGGCCCGGTGGAGAAGTTCAAGACAAAGACCAGGTATCTCTTCTAGCACAAATACATCAATTACACGTGTCAAGTCCCACTATATGGGGTACTTGGAGCGGCCGGGACCGGTTCCACACGGAACTTTAGGTGTGCAAAGCGCTGTGTGAGCAGTAGGGTCCTGTGCCTTTATGATGTCAGAAAGCCTCTCTGCTTCCACTCTGAGCGGAGCTTCCTTGAAGTGTCAGGTTTCAGAACCCAGATTTGCATAGGGAGTGATGTCACGTTTTCTGGCCTATCCAGATAAGGAATAGTGTCAGGTTTCAGAACCCAGATTTGCATAGGGAGTGATGTCACGTTTTCTGGCCAATCCAGATAAGGAATAGTGTCAGGTTTCAGAACCCAGATTTGCATAGGGAGTGATGTCACGTTTTCTGGCCTATCCAGATAAGGAATAGTGTCAGGTTTCAGAACCCAGATTTGCATAAGGAGTGATGTCACGTTTTCTGGCCTATCCAGATAAGGAATAGTGTCAGGTTTCAGAACCCAGATTTGCATAGGGAGTGATGTCACGTTTTCTGGCCAATCCAGATAAGGAATAGTGTCAGGTTTCAGAACCCAGATTTGCATAGGGAGTGATGTCACGTTTTCTGGCCTATCCAGATAAGGAATAGTGTCAGGTTTCAGAACCCAGATTTGCATAGGAGTGATGTCACGTTTTCTGGCCTATCCAGATAAGGAATAGTGTCAGGTTTCAGAACCCAGATTTGCATAGGGAGTGATGTCACGCTTTCTGGCCTATCCCAGATAAAGAATAGATTTCCTCTTGTTCTGTGGTGTGACAAGCCAATGGTGTGACAGCAGATGGACGGTGAAATGCTGAATACAACAGGTGTAGTAGACCTTACAGGAAATGCTGAATACAACAGGTAGGCAGACTCAGCAGAAATGCTGAATACAGGTGTAGTAGACTCAGTGAAATGCTGAATACAACAGGTGTAGTAGACCTCACAGTGAAATGCTGAATACAACAGGTGTAGTAGACCTTTACAGTGAAATGCTGAATACAACAGGTGTAGTAGACCACAGTGAAATGCTGAATACAACAGGTGTAGTAGACCTTACAGCGAAATGCTGAATAAAACAGGTGTAGTAGACCCTTACAGTGAAATGCTGAATACAACAGGTGTAGTGCTGAATAAACCAGCCTCTCGTTTTAACAATAAATTGTCGAGGTCGCCCTCTCCAAGGGAGGGTGACATGTTCGATGCCAATATAACATAGAGTTGAAATCGAGTGGTTTGCTTCCAAAAAGTGGGCCGCAACTGGGTAAGGGAGTTTTTGCACCTGATGGTGCTAATGCTCTGAGATACTTTTAATTCACGCCTTGTTTTACCCACATCCTTTACCACAAGGACAAGTTATAAGACAAATAACTGCCTTCGCGGAGCACTAAATAACACCTTTGATTGGGATCTGTTTCCTGTTTGAAGGACCTACATTTATAAGTGCCATTGCATTTATTTACATTTGTAATCGGATTGCAGTGTGTCGATTGCATTTGCAGTGTGTCGGATTGCAGTGTGTCGGATTGCAGTGTGTCGGATTGCAGTGTGTCGATTGCAGTGTGTCGGATTGCAGTGTGTCGGATTGCAGTGTGTGATTGCGGATTGCAGTGTGTCGGATTGCAGTGTGTCGGATTGCAGTGTGTCGGATTGCAGTGTGTCGGATTGCAGTGTGTCGGATTGCAGTGTGTCGGATTGAGTGTGTCGGATTGCAGTGTGTCGGATTGCCGGATTGCAGTGTGTCGGATTGCAGTGTGTCCGACTGCAGTGTGTCCGACCGCAGTGTGTCCGACTGCAGTGTGTCCGACTGCAGTGTGTCCGACTGCAGTGTGTCCGACTGCAGTGGTGTCCGACCGCAGTGTGTCCGACTGCAGTGTGTCAGATTGCATCGTAAATCTCAGATGCTCAGAACAGGGAGTTAAGAAAAGCATAAAATGCCTGGAGCTGTTTTGCACAAACAAAAATATCTCAATTTTCCACATAATGATGTGAGGCAAGAAAACATTTTTGACAGGATTGAAAATAGACTGTTTCACATACATTAGTGTAGTTAGGAGCCATGGGGGATCCTATAGCAGTGCCCTTCGTCTGAATAAAGAGATAATTTAGAAACACGAAGTAGTTCTGTGTGACTACTAT
>NW_025745339.1:12500-27500 GCF_021184085.1 Oncorhynchus gorbuscha
AGTGCTCTAGAATTGTAAACCTGTCAGTGCTCTAGAATTGTAAGCCTTTCAGTGCTCTAGAATTGTAAGCCTTTCAGTGCTCTAGAACTGTAAGCCTTTCAGTGCTCTAGACTTATAAACTTTTCAGTGCTCTAGAATTGTAAGTGGTGAATATATTGTGTTCTAGAGCAACAACCAGTACGAGTCCAGTAACACCGTGAGACTGAATAGTCTACTGACCAAACATGTGACCATGGATAGAGGTGAGTTACACACTCCTGTCTGTGTTATCACATCTATACACACTCACCGGTCAGTTTATTAGGTACACCGCCCCATTCACCTAAATGGATCGCTCCTATCGACCTTCAGTCACGTGGCTTGTGATATAAAGCAGGCAGACCGGCATCGAGGCGTTCAGTTACTGTTTGATTGACGGTTAGGATGGGCAAAATAAGTGACCTAAGCGACTATGAGTGTGGTATGATCGTCGGTGCCAGACGCTCCGGATCCAGTACCTCAGAAACAGCCTCCTGGGCTATTCACACACGACAGCGTCTAGGGTTTACTGAGAATGGTGCGACAAACAGAACAACATCCAGTCAGCGGCAGACCTGTGGGAGAACACAACTCTCTGATGAGAGGTGGAAGGAGAATGACAAGAATCCTACAAGCTAACAGACGGGCCACAAACAGACAAATAATGGAGCACGACGTCTCGGAACACACGGGTGGGCTCTTCCACGACCCCCAGAGGATAAGAGAGTAATGACCATGCCCCCCAGAGGATAAGGGAGTAATGGCCATGCCCCCCAGAGGATAAGAGAGTAATGACCATGCCCCCCCCAGCAAAAAGGGCCTCAGTGGTTAAGGGCGCTGTACTGCAGTGGTTAAGGGCGCTGTACTGAGACTCTAGGGGCAGTATTTCATTTTTGGCTGAAAAAACGTTCCCGTTTTAAACAAGATATTTTGTCACGGAAAGATGCTCGACTATGCATATAATTGACAGCTTTGGAAAGAAAACACTCTGACGTTTCCAAAACTGCAAAGACATTATCTGTGAGTGCCACAGAACTGATGCTACAGGCGAAACCAAGATGAAACTTAAACAGGAAGTGAGCAAAATTTTTGAGGCGCTGTTTTCCATTGTCTCCTTATATGGCTGTGAATGCGACCTGAACGAGCCTACACTTTCTGCCGTTTCCCCAAGGTGTCTGCAGCATTGTGACATGTTTGTAGGCATATCATTGGAAGATTGACCATAAGAGACTACATTTACCAGGTGTCCGCCTGGTGTCCGCCTGGTGTCCTGCGTCGAAATTGGTGCGTAATCTCCAGCTGCAAGTATTCTTCCATGTGATTCAGAGGAGAAACCAGACTTCCACGAACGATATATCATCGCAGAGATATGTGAAAAACAGCTTGAGGATTGATTCTAAACAACGTTTGCCATGTTTCTGTCGATATTATGGAGTTAATTTGGAAAAAAAGTTTGGCGTTTTGATGACTGAATTTTCAGGGTTTTTTGGTAGCCAAACGTGATGAACAAAACGGAGCGATTTGTCCTACACGAATCTTTTTGGAAAAACTGAACATTTGCTATCTAACTGAGAGTCTCCTCATTGAAAACATCCGAAGTTCTTCAAAGGTAAATGATTTTATTTGGATGCTTTTCTTGTTTTTGTGAAAATGTTGCCCGCTGAATGCAACGCTAAATGCTACGCTAGCTATCAATACTCTTACACAAATGCTTGTTTTGCTATGGTTGAAAAGCATATTTAAAAAAATCTGAGATGACAGTGTTGTTAACAAAAGGCTAAGCTTGAGAGCTAGCATATTTATTTCATTTCATTTGCGATTTTCATGAATAGTTAACGTTGCGTTATGCTAATGAGCTTGAGGCTGTATTTACGATCCCGGATCCGGGATGGCTAGTATCAAGATTAAGGGCGCTGTACTGCAGCGCCAGCTGTGCCATCAGAGACTGGGTTCGCGCCCAGGCTCTGTCGTAACCGGCTGCGACCGGGAGGTTCGTGGAGTGACGCACAATTGGCTTAGCATCGTCCGGGTTAGGGAGGGCTTGGCCGGTAGGGATGTCCTTGTCTCATTGCGCACCAGCAACTCCTAAAAATGTGAGCGCTACAATCAGTCCTGTGTCATGTCAACAGTAAAGCATCCTGAGACCATTCATGTGTGGGGTTGCTTCTCAGCCAAGGGTGTGGGGTCACTCACAATGTTGCCTAAGAACACAGCCATGAATAAAGAATGGTACCAACACATCCTCCGAGAGCAACTTCTCCCAACCATCCAGGAAAAAGTTTGGTGACGAACAATGCCTTTTCCAGCATGATGGAGCACCTTGCCATAAGGCAAAAGTAAAAACTAAGTGGCTCGGGGAACAAAACATCAATATTTTGGATCCATGGCCAGGAAACTCCCCAGACCTTAATCCCATTGAGACCTTGTGGTCAATCCTCAAGAGGCGGGTAGACAAACAAAAACCCAGAAATTCTGACAAACTCCAAGCATTGATTATGCAAGAATGGGCTGCCATCAGTCAGGATGTGGCCCAGAAGTTAATTGACAGCATGCCAGGGCTGATTACAGAGGGCTTGAAAAAGAAGAGTCAACACTGCAAATATTGACTCTTTGCATCAACTTCATGTAATTGTCAATAAAAGCCTTTGACACTTATGAAATGCTTGTAATTATACTTCAGTATCCATAGTAACATCTGACAAAAATATCTAAAGACACTGAGGCAACTTTGTGAAAATGTATATTTGTGTCATTCTCAAAACTTTTGGCCACGACTGTATGATGTTGTGTGGTCTGTGAGAGCCAGAAATCTTGCTTGTTTGTAGGTGACCAAATACTTATTTTCCACCATAATTTGCAAATAAATTCATTAAAAATCCTACAATGTGATTTTCTGGATTTTTTTTTCTAATTTTGTCTGTCATAGTTCAAGTGTACCTATGATGACAATTACAGGCCTCTCATCTTTTTAAGTGGGAGAACTTGCACAATTGGTGGCTGACTAAATACTTTTTGGCCCATTGTATATGTTGATGCGGAGGAGATGTTGTTGTGTGGATGGGATGTTGGGACCAGTTTGGCTTGGGTAGGCAAGGATGTCTTCACTATGTAGAGAATAGTAAAAATAAAGAAAAACCCTTGAATTAGTATTTGTGTCCAAACTTTTAACTGGTACTATGTGTGTATCTCTGTGTCCCCTGAAGGCCCCAAGTTCCCCGGGCCCCAGTCCTCTAAGCAGGGGGTCCCAGCAGGGTTGAGGTTGGAGGAGGTCCACATCTCCACTGAGCCGTCCAGTAGGAACCGGCTGGTTAAAGGAGGGAAGAAGCAGAAGAGGAAGAGAACCATTAAACTGAAAAAACAGGCCAAAACACCACAGAAGAAGAAGAAAGGTGAGTCCAGACAAACAGGCCAAAACACCACAGAAGATGAATAAAGGTGAGTCCAGACACACAGGCCAAAACACCACAGAAGAAGAAGAAAGGTGAGTCCAGACACACAGGTCAAAACACCACAGAAGAAGAAGAAAGGTGGGTCCAGACACACAGGTCAAAACACCACAGAAGAAGAAAGGTGGGTCCAGACAAACAGGTCAAAACACCACAGAAGAAGAAGAAAGGTGGGTCCAGACACACAGGCCAAAACACCACAGAAGAAGAAAGGTGGGTCCAGACAAACAGGCCAAAACACTACAGAAGAAGAAGAAAGGTGGGTCCAGACACACAGGTCAAAACACCACAGAAGAAGAAGAAAGGTGGGTCCAGACACACAGGCCAAAACACCACAGAAGAAGAAGAAAGGTGAGTCCATACATACAGGCCAAAACACCACAATCGTGACCCACAATCGGCCCAGCGTTTTCTGGTTAGGGGAGGGATGATAATTATAGTGTGTGTGGGTGTGTGTGTGTGGGATGGGTTGGTGTGTGTGTGTGTGTGTGTGTAATTGTGTGTGTGTGTGTGTGTGTGTGTGCAGTGTGTGAAAGTGAAAGCGGCCCCCAGTCCATGATGCAGCAGACCACAAAGCTCTGATGATGATGACCAGACAGAGAGTAACATGGAGCGTCAGCGAGGACTCTGTACTCATCCTCTGTAGAGTCGCTTCACACTTCCTGAACCGCAAGGTAGACACACTGGCACACGCCCACTTCTCATGATATGAAGTGGTGTCACACTTCAACATCTCTCTGGAGCTCTGTCTGTCTCTCTCTGTCTCTCTCTCTCTGTCTGTCTCTCTCTGTCTGTCTCTCTCTGTCTCTCTCTGTCTGTCTCTTTCTCTGTCTGTCTCTTTCTCTGTCTGTCTCTTTCTCTGTCTCGCTCTTTCTCTGTCTCGCTCTTTCTCTGTCTCGCTCTTTCTCTGTCTCGCTCTTTCTCTGTCTCGCTCTTTCTCTGTCTCGCTCTTTCTCTGTCTCGCTCTTTCTCTGTCTCGCTCTTTCTCTGTCTCGCTCTTTCTCTGTCTCGCTCTGTCTCGCTCTGTCTCTCTGTCTCGCTCTGTCTCTCTGTCTCGCTCTCTGTCTCGCTCTCTGTCTCTCTCTGTCTCTCTCTCTGTCTCGCTCTCTGTCTCGCTCTGTCTCTCTGTCTCGCTCTGTCTCTCTGTCTCGCTCTCTGTTCTCTGTCTCGCTCTCTCTCTGTCTCGCTCTCTGTCTCTGTCTCGCTCTCAGCTCTGTTCTGCTGTCTTCTCGTCCTGGTTCTCTGTCTACTCTGTCTCTGTTTTAGAACTCTGTGTGTCTAGCTCTCTGTCTCGCTCTGTCTCTGTCCGTGGTCTCTGTGAGGGCTCTCTGTCTCTGTCTCGCTCTGTCTTGTCTCGTCTCTCTCTCTGTCTCTCTCGTCTGTCTCTGTCTCGCTCTCTGTCTCTGTCTCGAACCCTCTCTCTGTCTCAACTCTCTGTCTCTGTCTCACTCTCTGTCACAGCCTCTGTCTACGTCTCTTCAACACACACTCTCTGTCACAGACACCTCAACTCTCTGTCTACAACACTCTCTCTATCTAAACCCTCTGTCTCGCTCAACTACTCTCTGTCTACAACACACACTCTCTCGTCACAGACTCACCTCAACTGTCTCGCTTCAACCAGCACTGTCTAAACTGGTTCTGCAGTTCACACCTCTGTGTGTTTTAGAACTCTGTCGTTACAACACACACTCTAAACCCCAGATCTCTCTGTCTCGATAAAACTCTCCGTCACTGTCTGAAAACCCACAGACACCTCAACTACAAGTACTTTATAACACACACTATCTAAACCCACAGACACACCTCAACTACAAGTACATTACAACACAGGGCTTAATCTAAGTACATTAATAATAATAAATCTGTTTAGCAGACTATCTAATCCAAAGCGACTTACAGTCATGTGTGCATACATTCTACGTATGGCTGGTCCCGGGGATCGAGGTTACTGATCAGTAATGGACACGCTGTGTCGATCTGTAACGGACGCGCTGTGTCGATCTGTAACGGACGCGCTGTGTAATGGACACGCTGTGTCGATCTGTAACGGACACGCTGTGTCGATCTGTAACGGACGCGCTGTGTCGATCTGTAACGGACGCGCTGTGTCGATCTGTAACGGACGCGCTGTGTCGATCTGTAACGGACGCGCTCTGTAACGGACACGCTGTGTAATGGACGCGCTGTGTAATGGACGCGCTGTGTTGATCTGTAATGGACGCGCTGTGTAATGGACGCGCTGTGTCGATCTGTAACGGACGCGCTGTGTCGATCTGTAACGGACACGCTGTGTAATGGACACGCTGTGTAATGGACGCGCTCTGTAATGGACGCGCTGTGTCGATCTGTAACGGACGCGCTGTGTCGATCTGTAACGGACGCGCTGTGTCAATCTGTAACGGACGCGCTGTGTCGATCTGTAACGGACGCGCTGTGTCGATCTGTAATGGACGCGCTGTGTAATGGACACGCTGTGTCGATCTGTAACGGACACGCTCTGTAACGGACACGCTGTGTAATGGACGCGCTGTGTAATGGACGCGCTGTGTTGATCTGTAATGGACGCGCTGTGTCGATCTGTAATGGACGCGCTGTGTAATGGACGCGCTGTGTTGATCTGTAATCCCGTGGTGTGTAATGGACGGCTGTGTAATCTGCTCCACGCTGTGTAATGGACGCGCTGTGTCGATCTGTAATGGACGCGCTGTGTCGATCTGTAATGGACGCGCTGTGTAATGGACACGCTCTGTAACGGACACGCTGTGTAATGGACGCGCTGTGTTGATCTGTAACGGACACGCTGTGTAATGGACACGCGCTGTGTTGATCTGTAACGGACGCGCTCTGTAATGGACGCGCTGTGTTGATCTGTAATGGACGCGCTGTGTCGATCTGTAACGGACACGCTGTGTAATGGACACGCTGTGTAATGGACGCGCTGTGTAATGGACACGCTCTGTTGATCTGTAACGGACACGCTATGTAATGGACGCGCTGTGTCGATCTGTAATGGACGCGCTGTGTTGATCTGTAATGGACGCGCTCTGTAATGGACGCGCTGTGTTGATCTGTAATGGACGCGCTGTGTCGATCTGTAACGGACACGCTGTGTAATGGACGCGCTGTGTAATGGACACGCTGTGTAATGGACGCGCTGTGTAATGGACGCGCTGTGTAATGGACGCGCTCTGTTGATCTGTAACGGACACGCTGTGTAATGGACGTGCTGTGTTGATCTGTAATGGACGCGCTGTGACGATCTGTAACGGACATGCTGTGTCGATCTGTAATGGACGCGCTGTGTCGATCTGTAATGGACGCGCTGTGTCGATCTGTAATGGACGCGCTGTGTCGATCTGTAATCGACGCGCTGTGTCGATCGCGCTGTTGATCTGTAACGGACACGCTCTGTAATGGACGCGCTGTGTTGATCTGTAACGGACACGCTGTGTAATGGACGCGCTGTGTTGATCTGTAATGGACGCGCTGTGTTGATCTGTAATGGACGCGCTGTGTCGATCTGTAACGGACATGCTGTGTCGATCTGTAACGGACGCGCTGTGTTGATCTGTAATGGACGCGCTGTGTCGATCTGTAATGGACGCGCTGTGTTGATCTGTAATGGACGCGCTGTGTTGATCTGTAACGGACACGCTGTGTTGATCTGTAATGGACGCGCGCGCTGTGTTGATCTGTAATGGACGCGCTGTGTAATGGACGCGCTGTGTTGATCTGTAATGGACGCGCTGTGTAATGGACGCGCTGTGTCGATCTGCAATGGACGCGCTGTGTCGATCTGTAACGGACGCGCTGTGTCGATCTGTAACGGACGCGCTGTGTCGATCTGTAACGGACGCGCTGTGTCGATCTGTAACGGACGCGCTGTGTTGTCCTGTAGGATCTGTCTGGCGGAGGTGTACCAGGACAAGCCTCTGATAGCGAAACTTCAGGGAAGGAAACACGACCCCAACGACCCCAAGGTAACACACACACACCACCCGTCTGTTCACGATCCCAACGACCCCAAGGTAACACACACACACCACCCGTCTGTTCACGACCCCAAGGTAACACACACACCACCCGTCTGTTTACGACCCCAAGGTAACACACACACACCACCCGTCTGTGCACGACCCCAACGACCCCAAGGTAACACACACACACCACCCGTCTGTGCACGACCCCAACGACCCCAAGGTAACACACACACCACCCGTCTGTTCACGACCCCAAGGTAACACACACACCACCCGTCTGTTTACGACCCCAAGGTAACACACACCACCCGTCTGTTCACAACCCCAACGACCCCAAGGTAACACACACCACCCGTCTGTTCACGACCCCAAGGTAACAGACACACACACCACCCGTCTGTTCACGACCCCAAGGTAACAGACACACACACCACCCGTCTGTTTACGACCCCAAGGTAACACACACACACCACCCGTCTGTTTACGACCCCAAGGTGTCTGTTTACGACCCCAAGGTGTCTAACGGACCCCAAGGTAACAGACACACACACCACCCGTCTGTTTACGACCCCAAGGTAACACACACACACCACCCGTCTGTTTACGACCCCAAGGTAACACACACACACCACCCGTCTGTTCACGACCCCAAGGTAACACACACACACCACCCGTCTGTTTACGACCCCAAGGTAACACACACACACCACCCGTCTGTTTACTACCCCAAGGTAACACACACACACCACCCGTCTGTTCACGACCCCAAGGTAACACACACACACCACCCATCTGTTCATGACCCCAAGGTAACACACACACACACACCACCCGTCTGTTCACGACGCCAAGGTAACACACACACACCTCCCATCTGTTTACAACCCCAATGACCCCAAGGTAACACACACACCACCCGTCTGTTCACGACCCCAAGGTAACACACACACACCACCCGTCTGTTTACGACCCCAACGACCCCAAGGTAACACACACACACCACCCGTCTGTGCACGACCCCAACGACCCCAAGGTAACACACACACCACCCGTCTGTTTACGACCCCAAGGTAACACACACCACCCGTCTGTTCACAACCCCAACGACCCCAAGGTAACACACACCACCCGTCTGTTCACGACCCCAAGGTAACAGACACACACACCACCCGTCTGTTTACGACCCCAAGGTAACACACACACACCACCCATCTGTTTACGACCCCAAGGTAACACACACACACCACCCGTCTGTTTACGACCCCAAGGTAACAGACACACACACCACCCGTCTGTTTACGACCCCAAGGTAACAGACACACACACACCACCCGTCTGTTCACAGACACACACACCAACGACCCCAAGGTAACACACACACACCACCCGTCTGTTCACGACCCCAAGGTAACACACACACACCACCCGTCTGTTTACGACCCCAAGGTAACACACACATACCACCCGTCTGTTTACTACCCCAAGGTAACACACACACACCACCCGTCTGTTCACGACCCCAAGGTAACACACACACACCACCCATCTGTTCACGACCCCAAGGTAACACACACACACACACCACCCATCTGTTCACGACCCCAAGGTAACACACACACACACATTCACCTCATGAATTGGTTTTCAGTGTTATATATATTGAACAGTTTGAGAGGTTGGGTCAGGGGGCAGTAGACTGAGGTTGGGTCAGGGGGCAGTAGGCTGAGAGGTTGGGTCAGGGGGCTGTAGGCTGAGAGTTGGCGCAGTAGGCTGAGAGGTTGGGTCAGGGGGCAGTAGACTGAGGTTGGGTCAGGGGCAGTAGACTGAGGTTGGGTCAGGGGGCAGTAGGCTGAGAGGTTGGGTCAGGGGGCAGTAGGCTGAGAGGTTGGGTCAGGGGGCAGTAGGCTGAGAGGTTGGGTCAGGGGGCAGTAGGCTGAGAGGTTGGGTCAGGGGGCAGTAGGCTGAGAGGTTGGGTCAGGGGGCAGTAGGCTGAGAGGTTGGGTCAGGGGGCAGTAGGATGAGAGGTTGGGTCAGGGGGCAGTAGGCTGAGAGGTTGGTCAGTCGGCTGAGAGGTTGGGTCAGGGGGCAGTAGGCTGAGAGGTTGGGTCAGGGGGCAGTAGGCTGAGAGGTTGGTCAGTCGGCTGAGAGGTTGGGTCAGGGGGCAGTAGGCTGAGAGGTTGGGTCAGTAGGCTGAGAGGTTGGGTCAGGGGGCAGTAGGCTGAGAGGTTGGGTCAGGGGGCAGTAGGCTGAGAGGTTGGGTCTGAGGGCAGCAGGTCGAGAGGTTGGGTCTGAGGGCAGCAGGTCGAGAGGTTGGGTCTGAGGGCAGCAGGTCGAGAGGTTGGGTCTGAGGGCAGCAGGTCAAGAGGTTGGGTCTGAGGGCAGCAGGTCGAGAGGTTGGGTCTGAGGGCAGCAGGACGAGAGGTTGGGTCTGAGGGCAGCAGGTTAATCTGTGTGTTAGTTAATCTGTGTGTTAGTTAATCTGTGTGTTAGTTAATCTGTGTGTGTTTGTTCCAGGAATGTTCTACAGTATTCCGGGAGTTTGTGTCGTTACTCAGACAGAAGTTCAGCTCCGCCTCCGGGTCGTGTGATGTCACCATCCCTGACACCAAGACACAGCTGTTCTCACGGTAACACAGACACTCATACACACTTATAAAAACACACACACCCCACAGTAACACACACACACCCCACGGTAACACAGACACTCATACACACTTATAAAAACACACACACCCCACAGTAACACACACACACCCCACAGTCATAGAGGTTGGGTCACTTATAAAACACACAACACAGACACTCATACACACTCATATAAAAACACACACACCCCACAGTAACACACACACACCCCACGGTAACACAGACACTCATACACACTTATGAAAACCCACTCCTGTGCTCTCCTATTGGCCGACGTGTGTTGTTGATGTCATTTAGGTTCAAGGTGTACACCCTGGAGGACATGTCAGATGAGAAGACCAAGGACTCTCTCAACAGGTAGGAGAATCAACTATCTGACATGAATATCAATACATGACAACATCTGACATGAATATCAATACATGACAACTATCTGACAGGAATATCAATACATGACAACAATACAACTATCTGACAGGAATATCAATACATGACAACAATACAACTATCTGACAGGAATATCAATACATGACAACTATCTGACAGGAATATCAATACATGACAACTATCTGACATGAATATCAATACATGACAACTATCTGACATGAATATCAATACATGACAATCAATACAACTATCTGACAGGAATATCAATACATGACAACAATACAACTATCTGACATGAATATCAATACATGACAACAATACAACTATCTGACAGGAATATCAATACATGACAACAATACAACTATCTGACAGGAATATCAATACATGACAACTATACAACTATCTGACAGGAATATCAATACATGACAACAATGACAAATATCAATGACATGACAATATCTGACAGGAATATCAACAATGACAACTATCTGACAGGAATATCAATACATGACAACAATACAACTATCTGACAGGAATATCAATACATGACAACAATACAACTATCTGACATGAATATCAATAATACAACTATCTGACATGAATATCAATACATGACAACTATCTGACAGGAATATCAATACATGACAACTATCTGACAGGAATATCAATACATGACAACAATACAACTATCTGACAGGAATATCAATACATGACAACAATACAACTATCTGACAGGAATATCAATACAATGACAACTATCTGACATGAATATCAATACATGACAACAATACAACTATCTGACATGAATATCAATACATGACAACTATCTGACAGGAATATCAATACATGACAACAATACAACTATCTGACAGGAATATCAATACATGACAACAATACAACTATCTGACAGGAATATCAATACATGACAACTATACAACTATCTGACAGGAATATCAATACATGACAACTATCTGACAGGAATATCAATACATGACAACTATCTGACAGGAATATCAATACATGACAACAATGACAGGAATATCAATACATGACAATATCTGACAGGAATACAATACATGAATATCAATACATGACAACTATCTGACAGGAATATCAATACATGACAACAATACAACTATCTGACAGGAATATCAATACATGACAACTATCTGACAGGAATATCAATACATGACAACTATCTGACAGGAATATCAATACATGACAACTATCTGACAGGAATATCAATACATGACAACAATACAACTATCTGACATGAATATCAATACATGACAACTATGACATGAATATCAATACATGACAACTATCTGACAGGAATATCAATACATGACAACTATCTGACAGGAATATCAATACATGACAACAATACAACTATCTGACATGAATATCAATACATGACAACTATCTGACAGGAATATCAATACATGACAACTATCTGACAGGAATATCAATACATGACAACTATCTGACATGAATATCAATACATGACAACAATACAACTATCTGACATGAATATCAATACATGACAACAATACAACTATCTGACAGGAATATCAATACATGACAACTATCTGACATGAATATCAATACATGACAACTATCTGACAGGAATATCAATACATGACAACTATCTGACAGGAATATCAATACATGACAACAATACAACTATCTGACAGGAATATCAATACATGACAACAATATCTGACATGAATATCAATACATGACAACTATGACAACTATCTGACATGAATATCAATACATGACAACTATCTGACATGAATATCAATACATGACAACAATACAACTATCTGACATGAATATCAATACATGACAACAATACAACTATCTGACAGGAATATACAACTATCTGACAGGAATATCAATACATGACAACAATACAACTATCTGACAGGAATATCAATACATGACAACAATACAACTATCTGACAGGAATATCAATACATGACAACTATCTGACAGGAATATCAATACATGACAACTATCTGACAGGAATATCAATACATGACAACAATACAACTATCTGACAGGAATATCTGACAACTATCTGACAGGAATATCAATACATGACAACAATACAACTATCTGACAGGAATATCAATACATGACAACAATACAACTATCTGACAGGAATATCAATACATGGAATATCAATACATGACAACTATCTGACAGGAATATCAATACATGACAATACAACTATCTGACAGGAATATCAATACATGAAACAATACAACTATCTGACAGGAATATCAATACATGACAACTATCTGACAGGAATATCAATACATGACAACAATACAACTATCTGACAGGAATATCAATACATACAACTATCTGACATGAATATCAATACATGACAACTATCTGACATGAATATCAATACATGACAACTATACAACTATCTGACATGAATATCAATACATGACAACAATACAACTATCTGACAGGAATATCAATACATGACAACTATCTGACATGAATATCAATACATGACAATACAACTATCTGACATGAATATCAATACATGACAACAATACAACTATCTGACAGGAATATCAATACATGACAACTATCTGACAGGAATATCAATACATGACAACAATACAACTATCTGACAGGAATATCAATACATGACAACTATCTGACATGAATATCAATACATGACAACTATCTGACAGGAATATCAATACATGACAACTATCTGACAGGAATATCAATACATGACAACAATACAACTATCTGACAGGAATATCAATACATGACAACAATACAACTATCTGACAGGAATATCAATACATGACAACTATCTGACAGGAATATCAATACATGACAACTATCTGACATGAATATCAATGACAACTATGACAATCACATACAACTATCTGACAGGAATATCAATGACAACAATACAACTATCTGACAGGAATATCAATACATGACAACTATCTGACATGAATATCAATACATGACAACTATCTATGACAGGAATATCAATACATGACAACTATCTGACAGGAATATCAATACATGACAACTATCTGACAGGAATATCAATACATGACAACTATGACAGGAATATCAATACATGACAACTATCTGACAGGAATATCAATACATGACAACAATACAACTATCTGACAGGAATATCAATACATGACAACTATCTGACAGGAATATCAATACATGACAATACAACTATCTGACAGGAATATCAATACATGACAACTATCTGACATGAATATCAATACATGACAACTATCTGACAGGAATATCAATACATGACAACTATCTGACAGGAATATCAATACATGACAACTATCTGACAGGAATATCAATACATGACAACAATACAACTATCTGACAGGAATATCAATACATGACAACAATACAACTATCTGACAGGAATATCAATACATGACAACAATACAACTATCTGACATGAATATCAATACATGACAACTATCTGACATGAATATCAATACATGACAACAATGCAACTATCTGACATGAATATCAATACATGACAACTATCTGACATGAATATCAATACATGACAAATCTGACAGGAATATCAATATGACAACTATCTGACAGGAATATCAATACATGACAACTATCTGACAGGAATATCAATACATGACAACTATCTGACAGGAATATCAATACATGACAACAATACAACTATCTGACAGGAATATCAATACATGACAACAATACAACTATCTGACAGGAATATCAATACATGACAACAATACAACTATCTGACATGAATATCAATACATGACAACAATACAACTATCTGACAGGAATATCAATACATGACAACTATCTGACAGGAATATCAATACATGACAACTATCTGACAGGAATATCAATACATGACAACAATACAACTATCTGACAGGAATATCAATACATGACAACTATCTGACAGGAATATCAATACATGACAACTATCTGACATGAATATCAATACATGACAACAATACAACTATCTGACAGGAATATCAATACATGACAACTATCTGACATGAATATCAATACATGACAACTATCTGACATGAATATCAATACATGACAACTATCTGACAGGAATATCAATACATGACAACTATCTGACAGGAATATCAATACATGACAACTATACAACTATCAGGAATATCTGACATGAATATCAATACATGACAAATCAATACAACTATCTGACAGGAATATCAATACATGACAACTACATACATGACAACTATCTGACAGGAATATCAATACATGACAACTATCTGACAGGAATATCAATACATGACAACAATACAACTATCTGACAGGAATATCAATACATGACAACTATCTGACATGAATATCAATACATGACAACTATCTGACAGGAATATCAATATGACAACAATACAACTATCTGACATGAATATCAATACATGACAACTATCTGACAGGATATCAATACATGACAACAATACAACTAT
>NW_025745339.1:32500-55000 GCF_021184085.1 Oncorhynchus gorbuscha
CTACAGGTAATAACACTACTACAGGGTAATAACACTACTACAGGGTAATAACACTACTACAGGGTAATAACACTACTACAGGTTAATAACACTACTACAGGGTAATAACACTACTACAGGGTAGTAACACTACTACAGGTTAATAACACTACTACAGGGTAATAACACTACTACAGGGTAATAACACTACTACAGGGTAATAACACTACTACAGGGTAATAACACTACTACAGGGTAATAACACTACTACAGGGTAATAACACTACTAGCTACTACAGGGTAGTAACACTACTACAGGGTAGTAACACTACTACAGGGTAATAACACTACTACAGGTTAATAACACTACTACAGGTTAAAAACACTACTACAGGGTAATAACACTACTACAGGTTAATAACACTACTAGCTACTACAGGGTATAACACTACTACAGGGTAATAACACTACTACAGGGTAATAACACTACTACAGGGTAATAACACTACTACAGGGTAGTAACACTACTACAGGGTAATAACACTACTACAGGGTAGTAACACTACTACAGGGTAGTAACACTACTACAGGGTAGTAAC
The DNA here is from genome assembly GCF_021184085.1 of Oncorhynchus gorbuscha. Lineage (NCBI taxonomy): Eukaryota > Metazoa > Chordata > Actinopteri > Salmoniformes > Salmonidae > Oncorhynchus > Oncorhynchus gorbuscha. The sequence goes on from NW_025745339.1 coordinate 33,079, forward strand.
ACTACTACAGGGTAGTAACACTACTACAGGGTAATAACACTACTACAGGGTAATAACACTACTACAGGTTAGTAACACTACTACAGGGTAATAACACTACTAGCTACTACAGGGTAGTAACACTACTACAGGTTAGTAACACTACTACAGGGTAGTAACACTACTACAGGGTAATAACACTACTACAGGGTAATAACACTACTACAGGGTAGTAACACTACTACAGGGTAGTAACACTACTACAGGGTAATAACACTATAACACTACTACAGGTTAATAACACTACTAGCTACTACAGGGTATAACACTACTATAGGTTAATAACACTACTACAGGGTAATAACACTACTACAGGGTAATAACACTACTACATGGTAATAACACTACTACAGGGTAATAACACTACTACAGGTTAGTAACACTACTACAGGGTAATAACACTACTAGCTACTACAGGGTAGTAACACTACTACAGGTTAGTAACACTACTACAGGGTAGTAACACTACTACAGGGTAGTAACACTACTACAGGGTAATAACACTACTACAGGGTAGTAACACTACTACAGGGTAATAACACTACTACAGGGTAGTAACACTACTACAGGTTAATAACACTACTACAGGGTAATAACACTACTACAGGTTAATAACACTACTAGCTACTACAGGGTATAACACTACTACAGGGTAATAACACTACTACAGGGTAATAACACTACTACAGGGTAATAACACTACTACAGGGTAATAAATAACACTACTACAGGGTAATAACACTACTACAGGGTAGTAACACTACTACAGGGTAGTAACACTACTACAGGGTAGTAACACTACTACAGGGTAATAACACTACTACAGGGTAATAACACTACTACAGGGTAACATAACACTACTACAGGGTAGTAACACTACTACAGGGTAATAACACTACTACAGGGTAATAACACTACTACAGGGTAATAACACTACTACAGGGTAGTAACACTACTACAGGGTAATAACACTACTACAGGGTAGTAACACTACTACAGGGTAGTAACACTACTACAGGGTAGTAACACTACTACAGGGTAATAACACTACTACAGGGTAGTAACACTACTACAGGGTAATAACACTACTACAGGGTAATAACACTACTACAGGGTAGTAACACTACTACAGGGTAATAACACTACTACAGGGTAATAACACTACTACAGGGTAATAACACTACTACAGGGTAGTAACACTACTACAGGGTAGTAACACTACTACAGGGTAGTAACACTACTACAGGGTAGTAACACTACTACAGGTTAATAACACTACTAGCTACTACAGGGTATAACACTACTATAGGTTAATAACACTACTACAGGGTAATAACACTACTACATGGTAATAACACTACTACAGGGTAATAACACTACTACAGGTTAGTAACACTACTACAGGGTAATAACACTACTAGCTACTACAGGGTAGTAACACTACTACAGGTTAGTAACACTACTACAGGGTAGTAACACTACTACAGGTAATAACACTACTACAGGGTAATAACACTACTACAGGGTAGTAACACTACTACAGGTAGTAACACTACTACAGGGTAATAACACTACTACAGGTTAATAACACTACTAGCTACTACAGGGTATAACACTACTATAGGTTAATAACACTACTACAGGGTATAACACTACTATAGGTTAATAACACTACTATAGGTTAATAACACTACTACAGGGTAATAACACTACTACAGGGTAATAACACTACTACAGGTTAGTAACACTACTACAGGGTAATAACACTACTAGCTACTACAGGTTAGTAACACTACTACAGGTTAGTAACACTACTACAGGGTAGTAACACTACTACAGGGTAATAACACTACTACAGGGTAGTAACACTACTACAGGGTAGTAACACTACTACAGGGTAATAACACTACTACAGGGTAGTAACACTACTACAGGGTAGTAACACTACTACAGGGTAATAACACTACTACAGGGTAATAACACTACTACAGGGTAATAACACTACTACAGGGTAATAACACTACTACAGGGTAATAACACTACTACAGGGTAATAACACTACTACAGGGTAATAACACTACTACAGGGTAATAACACTACAGGGTAATAACACTACTACAGGGTAATAACACTACTACAGGGTAATAACACTACTACAGGGTAATAACACTACTACAGGGTAATAACACTACTACAGGGTAATAACACTACTAGCTACTACAGGGTAGTAACACTACTACAGGGTAGTAACACTACTACAGGTTAATAACACTACTACAGGGTAATAACACTACTACAGGTTAATAACACTACTAGCTACTACAGGGTATAACACTACTACAGGGTAATAACACTACTACAGGGTAATAACACTACTACAGGGTAATAACACTACTACAGGGTAATAACACTACTACAGGGTAGTAACACTACTACAGGTAATAACACTACTACAGGGTAGTAACACTACTACAGGGTAGTAACACTACTACAGGGTAATAACACTACTACAGGGTAGTAACACTACTACAGGGTAATAACACTACTACAGGGTAGTAACACTACTACAGGGTAATAACACTACTACAGGGTAATAACACTACTACAGGGTAGTAACACTACTACAGGGTAATAACACTACTACAGGGTAGTAACACTACTACAGGGTAGTAACACTACCACTACAGGGCAGTAACACTACTACAGGGTAATAACACTACTACAGGGTAATAACACTACTACAGGGTAATAACACTACTACAGGTAATAACACTACTACAGGGTAGTAACACTACTACAGGGTATAACACTACTACAGGGTAGTAACACTACTACAGGGTAGTAACACTACTACAGGGTAGTAACACTACTACAGGGTAGTAACACTACTACAGGGTAGTAACACTACTAGCTACTAGGTATAACACTACTATAGGTTAATAACACTACTACAGGGTAATAACACTACTACATGGTAATAACACTACTACAGGGTAATAACACTACTACAGGTTAGTAACACTACTACAGGGTAATAACACTACTAGCTACTACAGGGTAGTAACACTACTACAGGTTAGTAACACTACTACAGGGTAGTAACACTACTACAGGGTAATAACACTACTACAGGGTAATAACACTACTACAGGGTAGTAACACTACTACAGGGTAGTAACACTACTACAGGGTAATAACACTACTACAGGTTAATAACACTACTAGCTACTACAGGGTATAACACTACTATAGGTTAATAACACTACTACAGGGTAATAACACTACTACATGGTAATAACACTACTACAGGGTAATAACACTACTACAGGTTAGTAACACTACTACAGGGTAATAACACTACTAGCTACTACAGGGTAGTAACACTACTACAGGGCAGTAGTTACTACTACAGGGTAGTAACACTACTACAGGGTAATAACACTACTACAGGGTAGTAACACTACTACAGGGTAATAACACTACTACAGGGTAATAACACTACTACAGGTAGTAACACTACTACAGGGTAGTAACACTACTACAGGGTAATAACACTACTACAGGGTAATAACACTACTACACTGGGCAATAACACTACTACAGGGTAATAACACTACTACAGGGTAATAACACTACTACAGGGTAATAACACTACTACAGGGTAATAACACTACTACAGGGTAATAACACTACTACAGGGTAATAACACTACTACAGGGTAATAACACTACTACAGGGTAATAACACTACTACAGGGGTAACACTAGGGTAATAACACTACTACAGGGTAATAACACTACTACAGGGTAATAACACTACTACAGGGTAATAACACTACTACAGGGTAATAACAACTAGCTACTACAGGGTAGTAACACTACTACAGGGTAGTAACACTACTAGCTACTACAGGGTAGTAACACTACTACAGGGTAATAACACTACTACAGGGTAATAACACTACTACAGGGTAATAACACTACTACAGGGTAGTAACACTACTACAGGGTAGTAACACTACTACAGGGTAGTAACACTACTACAGGGTAGTAACCCTAGTACAGGGTAGTAACACTACTAGCTACTACAGGGTAATAACACTATAGGGTAGTAACACTACTACAGGGCAGATGCACTACTACAGGGTAATAAATAACACTACTACAGGGTAATAAATAACACTACTACAGGGTAATAATACTACAGGGTAATAACACTACTAGCTACTACAGGGTAGATACACTACTACAGGGTAGTAACACTACTACAGGGTAGTAACACTACTACAGGGTAGTAACACTACTACAGGGTAGTAACACTACTACAGGGTAGTAACACTACTACAGGGTAGTAACACTACTACAGGGTAGTAACACTACTAGCTACTACAGGGTAGTAACACTACTACAGGGTAATAATACTACTACAGGGTAGTAACACTACTACAGGTTAGTAACACTACTACAGGGTAATAAATAACACTACTACAGGGTAATAAATAACACTACTACAGGGTAATAAATAACACTACTACAGGGTAATAATACTACAGGGTAGTAACACTACTACAGGGTAGTAACACTACTACAGGGTAGTAACACTACTACAGGGTAATAAATAACACTACTACAGGGTAATAAATAACACTACTACAGGGTAATAAATAACACTACTACAGGGTAGTAACACTACTACAGGGTAATAACACTACTACAGGGCAGATACACTACTACAGGGTAGTAACACTACTACAGGGTAGTAACACTACTACAGGGTAGTAACACTACTACAGGGTAGTAACACTACTACAGGGTAGTAACACTACTACAGGGTAGTAACACTATACTACAGGGTAGTAACACTACTACAGGGTAGTAACACTACTACAGGGTAGTAACACTACTAGCTACTACAGGGTATAACACTACTATAGGTTAATAACACTACTACAGGGTAATAACACTACTACAGGTTAGTAACACTACTACAGGGTAATAACACTACTAGCTACTACAGGGTAGTAACACTACTACAGGTTAGTAACACTACTACAGGGTAGTAACACTACTACAGGGTAATAACACTACTACAGGGTAATAACACTACTACAGGGTAGTAACACTACTACAGGTAGTAACACTACTACAGGGTAATAACACTACTACAGGTTAATAACACTACTAGCTACTACAGGGTATAACACTACTATAGGTTAATAACACTACTATAGGTTAATAACACTACTACAGGGTAATAACACTACTACATGGTAATAACACTACTACAGGGTAATAACACTACTACAGGTTAGTAACACTACTACAGGGTAATAACACTACTAGCTACTACAGGGTAGTAACACTACTACAGGTTAGTAACACTACTACAGGGTAGTAACACTACTACAGGGTAATAACACTACTACAGGGTAGTAACACTACTACAGGGTAATAACACTACTACAGGGTAGTAACACTACTACAGGGTAATAACACTACTACAGCGTAATAACACTACTACAGGGTAGTAACACTACTACAGGGTAGTAACACTACTACAGGGTAGTAACACTACTACAGGGTAATAACACTACTACAGGGTAATAACACTACTACAGGGTAGTAACACTACTACAGGGTAGTAACACTACTACAGGTAGTAACACTACTACAGGGTAGTAACACTACTACAGGGTAGTAACACTACTACAGGGTAGTAACACTACTACAGGGTAGTAACACTACTACAGGGTAAGTAACACTACTACAGGGTAGTAACACTACTACAGGGTAGTAACACTACTACAGGTAATAACACTACTACAGGGTAATAACACTACTACAGGGTAATAACACTACTACAGGGTAATAACACTACTACAGGGTAATAACACTACTACAGGGTAATAACACTACTACAGGGTAATAACACTACTACAGGGTAATAACACTACTACAGGGTAATAACACTACTACAGGGTAATAACACTACTACAGGGTAATAACACTACTACAGGGTAATAACACTACTAGGGTAATAACACTACTACAGGGTAATAACACTACTAGCTACTACAGGGTAGTAACACTACTAGCTACTACAGGGTAGTAACACTACTACAGGGTAATAACACTACTACAGGGTAATAACACTACTACAGGGTAGTAACACTACTACAGGGTAATAACACTACTATAGGGTAGTAACACTACTACAGGGCAGATACACTACTACAGGGTAATAAATAACACTACTACAGGGCAGATACACTACTACAGGGTAATAAATAACACTACTACAGGGTAATAAATAACACTACTACAGGGTAATAATACTACAGGGTAATAACACTACTAGCTACTACAGGGTAGATACACTACTACAGGGTAGTAACACTACTACAGGGTAGTAACACTACTACAGGGTAGTAACACTACTACAGGGTAGTAACACTACTAGCTACTACAGGGTAGTAACACTACTAGCTACTACAGGGTAGTAACACTACTACAGGGTAGTAACACTACTACAGGGTAGTAACACTACTACAGGGTAGTAACACTACTACAGGTTAGTAACACTACTACAGGGTAATAAATAACACTACTACAGGGTAATAAATAACACTACTACAGGGTAATAAATAACACTACTACAGGGTAATAATACTACAGGGTAGTAACACTACTACAGTGTAGTAACACTACTACAGGGTAATAAATAACACTACTACAGGGTAATAACACTACTACAGGGTAATAAATAACACTACTACAGGGTAGTAACACTACTACAGGGTAATAACACTACTACAGGGTAATAACACTACTACAGGGTAATAACACTACTACAGGGTAGTAACACTACTACAGGGTAGTAACACTACTAGGGTAGTAACTACTACAGGGTAGTAACACTACTACAGGTAGTAACACTACTACAGGGTAATAACACTACTACAGGGTAGTAACACTACTACAGGGTAATAACACTACTACAGGGTAGTAACACTACTACAGGGTAATAACACTACTACAGGGTAATAACACTACTACAGGGTAGTAACACTACTACAGGGTAATAACACTACTACAGGGTAGTAACACTACTACAGGGTAGTAACACTACTACAGGGTAGTAACACTACTACAGGGTAGTAACACTACTACAGGTTAATAACACTACTAGCTACTACAGGGTATAACACTACTATAGGTTAATAACACTACTACAGGGTAATAACACTACTACATGGTAATAACACTACTACAGGGTAATAACACTACTACAGGTTAGTAACACTACTACAGGGTAATAACACTACTAGCTACTACAGGGTAGTAACACTACTACAGGTTAGTAACACTACTACAGGGTAGTAACACTACTACAGGGTAATAACACTACTACAGGGTAATAACACTACTACAGGGTAGTAACACTACTACAGGGTAGTAACACTACTACAGGGTAATAACACTACTACAGGTTAATAACACTACTAGCTACTACAGGGTATAACACTACTATAGGTTAATAACACTACTACAGGGTATAACACTACTATAGGTTAATAACACTACTATAGGTTAATAACACTACTACAGGGTAATAACACTACTACAGGGTAATAACACTACTACAGGTTAGTAACACTACTACAGGGTAATAACACTACTAGCTACTACAGGTTAGTAACACTACTACAGGTTAGTAACACTACTACAGGGTAGTAACACTACTACAGGGTAATAACACTACTACAGGGTAGTAACACTACTAACACTACAGGGTAATAACACTACTACAGGGTAGTAACACTACTACAGGGTAGTAACACTACTACAGGGTAATAACACTACTACAGGGTAATAACACTACTACAGGGTAATAACACTACTACAGGGTAATAACACTACTACAGGGTAATAACACTACTACAGGGTAATAACACTACTACAGGGTAATAACACTACTACAGGGTAATAACACTACTACAGGGTAATAACACTACTACAGGGTAATAACACTACTACAGGGTAATAACACTACTACAGGGTAATAACACTACTACAGGGTAATAACACTACTAGCTACTACAGGGTAGTAACACTACTACAGGGTAGTAACACTACTACAGGGTAATAACACTACTACAGGTTAATAACACTACTAGCTACTACAGGGTATAACACTACTACAGGGTAATAACACTACTACAGGGTAATAACACTACTACAGGGTAATAACACTACTACAGGGTAGTAACACTACTACAGGGTAATAACACTACTACAGGGTAGTAACACTACTACAGGGTAGTAACACTACTACAGGGTAATAACACTACTACAGGGTAGTAACACTACTACAGGGTAATAACACTACTACAGGGTAGTAACACTACTACAGGGTAATAACACTACTACAGGGTAATAACACTACTACAGGGTAGTAACACTACTACAGGGTAATAACACTACTACAGGGTAGTAACACTACTACAGGGTAGTACTACTACAGGGTAGTAACACTACTACAGGGTAGTAACACTACTACAGGGTAGTAACACTACTACAGGGTAGTAACACTACTACAGGTTAATAACACTACTAGCTACTACAGGGTATAACACTACTATAGGTTAATAACACTACTACAGGGTAATAACACTACTACAGGGTAATAACACTACTACATGGTAATAACACTACTACAGGGTAATAACACTACTACAGGTTAGTAACACTACTACAGGGTAATAACACTACTAGCTACTACAGGGTAGTAACACTACTACAGGTTAGTAACACTACTACAGGGTAGTAACACTACTACAGGGTAATAACACTACTACAGGGTAATAACACTACTACAGGGTAATAACACTACTACAGGGTAGTAACACTACTACAGGGTAGTAACACTACTACAGGGTAATAACACTACTACAGGTTAATAACACTACTAGCTACTACAGGGTATAACACTACTATAGGTTAATAACACTACTACAGGGTAATAACACTACTACATGGTAATAACACTACTACAGGGTAATAACACTACTACAGGTTAGTAACACTACTACAGGGTAATAACACTACTAGCTACTACAGGGTAGTAACACTACTACAGGTTAGTAACACTACTACAGGGTAGTAACACTACTACAGGGTAATAACACTACTACAGGGTAGTAACACTACTACAGGGTAATAACACTACTACAGGGTAATAACACTACTACAGGGTAGTAACACTACTACAGGGTAGTAACACTACTACAGGGTAATAACACTACTACAGGGTAATAACACTACTACAGGGTAATAACACTACTACAGGGTAATAACACTACTACAGGGTAATAACACTACTACAGGGTAATAACACTACTACAGGGTAATAACACTACTACAGGGTAATAACACTACTACAGGGTAATAACACTACTACAGGGTAATAACACTACTACAGGGTAATAACACTACTACAGGGTAATAACACTACTACAGGGTAATAACACTACTACAGGGTAATAACACTACTACAGGGTAATAACACTACTACAGGGTAATAACACTACTAGCTACTACAGGGTAGTAACACTACTACAGGGTAGTAACACTACTAGCTACTACAGGGTAGTAACACTACTACAGGGTAATAACACTACTACAGGGTAATAACACTACTACAGGGTAATAACACTACTACAGGGTAGTAACACTACTACAGGGTAGTAACACTACTACAGGGTAGTAACCCTAGTACAGGGTAGTAACACTACTAGCTACTACAGGGTAATAACACTATAGGGTAGTAACACTACTACAGGGCAGATGCACTACTACAGGGTAATAAATAACACTACTACAGGGCAGATACACTACTACAGGGTAATAAATAACACTACTACAGGGTAATAAATAACACTACTACAGGGTAATAATACTACAGGGTAATAACACTACTAGCTACTACAGGGTAGATACACTACTACAGGGTAGTAACACTACTACAGGGTAGTAACACTACTACAGGGTAGTAACACTACTACAGGGTAGTAACACTACTACAGGGTAGTAACACTACTACAGGGTAGTAACACTACTACAGGGTAGTAACACTACTAGCTACTACAGGGTAGTAACACTACTACAGGGTAATAATACTACTACAGGGTAGTAACACTACTACAGGTTAGTAACACTACTACAGGGTAATAAATAACACTACTACAGGGTAATAAATAACACTACTACAGGGTAATAAATAACACTACTACAGGGTAATAATACTACAGGGTAGTAACACTACTACAGGGTAGTAACACTACTACAGGGTAGTAACACTACTACAGGGTAATAAATAACACTACTACAGGGTAATAAATAACACTACTACAGGGTAATAAATAACACTACTACAGGGTAATAAATAACACTACTACAGGGTAGTAACACTACTACAGGGTAATAACACTACTACAGGGCAGATACACTACTACAGGGTAGTAACACTACTACAGGGTAGTAACACTACTACAGGGTAGTAACACTACTACAGGGTAGTAACACTACTACAGGGTAGTAACACTACTACAGGGTAGTAACACTATACTACAGGGTAGTAACACTACTACAGGGTAGTAACACTACTACAGGGTAGTAACACTACTAGCTACTACAGGGTATAACACTACTATAGGTTAATAACACTACTACAGGGTAATAACACTACTACAGGTTAGTAACACTACTACAGGGTAATAACACTACTAGCTACTACAGGGTAGTAACACTACTACAGGTTAGTAACACTACTACAGGGTAGTAACACTACTACAGGGTAATAACACTACTACAGGGTAATAACACTACTACAGGGTAGTAACACTACTACAGGGTAGTAACACTACTACAGGGTAATAACACTACTACAGGTTAATAACACTACTAGCTACTACAGGGTATAACACTACTATAGGTTAATAACACTACTATAGGTTAATAACACTACTACAGGGTAATAACACTACTACATGGTAATAACACTACTACAGGGTAATAACACTACTACAGGTTAGTAACACTACTACAGGGTAATAACACTACTAGCTACTACAGGGTAGTAACACTACTACAGGTTAGTAACACTACTACAGGGTAGTAACACTACTACAGGGTAATAACACTACTACAGGGTAGTAACACTACTACAGGGTAATAACACTACTACAGCGTAATAACACTACTACAGGGTAGTAACACTACTACAGGGTAGTAACACTACTACAGGGTAGTAACACTACTACAGGGTAGTAACACTACTACAGGGTAATAACACTACTACAGGGTAGTAACACTACTACAGGGTAGTAACACTACTACAGGGTAGTAACACTACTACAGGGTAGTAACACTACTACAGGGTAGTAACACTACTACAGGGTAGTAACACTACTACAGGGTAGTAACACTACTACAGGGTAGTAACACTACTACAGGGTAATAACACTACTACAGGGTAATAACACTACTACAGGGTAATAACACTACTACAGGGTAATAACACTACTACAGGGTAATAACACTACTACAGGGTAATAACACTACTACAGGGTAATAACACTACTACAGGGTAATAACACTACTACAGGGTAATAACACTACTACAGGGTAATAACACTACTACAGGGTAATAACACTACTACAGGGTAATAACACTACTAGCTACTACAGGGTAGTAACACTACTAGCTACTACAGGGTAGTAACACTACTACAGGGTAATAACACTACTACAGGGTAATAACACTACTACAGGGTAGTAACACTACTACAGGGTAGTAACACTACTACAGGGTAGTAACCCTACTACAGGGTAATAACACTACTATAGGGTAGTAACACTACTACAGGGCAGATACACTACTACAGGGTAATAAATAACACTACTACAGGGCAGATACACTACTACAGGGTAATAAATAACACTACTACAGGGTAATAAATAACACTACTACAGGGTAATAATACTACAGGGTAATAACACTACTAGCTACTACAGGGTAGATACACTACTACAGGGTAGTAACACTACTACAGGGTAGTAACACTACTACAGGGTAGTAACACTACTACAGGGTAGTAACACTACTACAGGGTAGTAACACTACTACAGGGTAGTAACACTACTACAGGGTAGTAACACTACTACAGGGTAGTAACACTACTACAGGGTAGTAACACTACTAGCTACTACAGGGTAGTAACACTACTACAGGGTAGTAACACTACTACAGGGTAGTAACACTACTACAGGGTAGTAACACTACTACAGGTTAGTAACACTACTACAGGGTAATAAATAACACTACTACAGGGTAATAAATAACACTACTACAGGGTAATAAATAACACTACTACAGGGTAATAATACTACAGGGTAGTAACACTACTACAGTGTAGTAACACTACTACAGGGTAATAAATAACACTACTACAGGGTAATAAATAACACTACTACAGGGTAATAAATAACACTACTACAGGGTAGTAACACTACTACAGGGTAATAACACTACTACAGGGTAATAACACTACTACAGGGTAATAACACTACTACAGGGTAATAACACTACTACAGGGTAGTAACACTACTACAGGGTAGTAACACTACTACAGGGTAGTAACACTACTACAGGGTAATAACACTACTACAGGGTAGTAACACTACTACAGGTTAGTAACACTACTACAGGTTAGTAACACTACTACAGGGCAGATACACTACTACAGGGTAGTAACACTACTACAGGTTAGTAACACTACTACAGGGCAGATACACTACTACAGGGTAATAAATAACACTACTACAGGGCAGATACACTACTACAGGGTAGTAACACTACCCCCTCTCTCCTCTCTCCCTCGCCACCTCCCACTCTCCCCCCTCTCTCCTCTCTCCCTCGCCACCTCCCACTCTCCCCCCTCTCTCCTCTCTCCCTCGCCACCTCCCACTCTCCCCCTCTCTCCTCTCTCCCTCGCCACCTCCCACTCTCCTCTCTCCCTCGCCACCTCCCACTCTCCCCCTACTCTCCTCTCTCCCTCGCCACCTCCCACTCTCCCCCCTACACTCCTCTCTCCCTCGCCACCTCCCACTCTCCCCCACTCTCCTCTCTCCCTCGCCACCTCCCACTCTCTCCCTCGCCACCTCCCACTCTCTCCCTCGCCACCTCCCACTCTCCCCCCACTCTCCTCTCCCCCCACGCCTTCTCCCACGCCTTCTCCCACTCTCCTGTCTCCCCACGCCACCTCCCACTCCCCCCACTCTCCTCTCTCTCCTCGCCACCTCCCACTCTCTCCCTCGCCACCTCCCACTCTCCCCCCACGCCACCTCCACTCTCCCCCACTCTCCACTCTCCCCCCACTCTCCTCTCTCCTGTAGGTGTTTTACATGGCGTCTGCCCATGGGTCTGTGTACAGAGGTGTTTGACTTCATGCAGGCCTTGAGTGAGAACGGGACTGGAGACAACCACCCTTCCACGGTCTTCATACACGAAGGAAAGGAGAAGGAGAAGTGGGTGCGCATGGAGAGAGGGGAGGTGGGCATGGAGAGAGGGGAGGTGGGCACGGAGAGAGGGGAGATGGGCACGGAGAGAGGGGAGGTGGGCACGGAGAGAGGGGAGGTGGGCACGGAGAGAGGGGAGGTGGGCACGGAGAGAGGGGAGGTGGGCACGGAGAGAGGGGAGGTGGGCACGGAGATAGGGGCGGTGGGCACGGAGAGAGGGGAGGAGAGAAGTGAGAAGAATATGAAGAATATGGAAAGAGGGGAGGAGGAGAGAGAAAAAGAGAAAGATGAAGATATGGAGACGGAAGACAGAGGGAAGAACACAGAGAACGAGGAGGAGAACGAGGACAACGCGGCCCACAACCAAGCGGAAGAACAGGTCTCGTCTTTTACCGTCCATGGAGTTGACTCTACCTCCGGGGGCCCTGCCTCCTGTCCTCTCACCCAGACGGAGGAGCCGGAGTCGGGGACAGCACCCGGCCCTGCCTCCTGTCCTCTCACCCAGACGGAGGAGCCGGAGTCGGGGGACAGCACCCGGCCCTGCCTCCTGTCCTCTCACCCAGACGGAGGAGCCGGAGTCGGGGACAGCACCCGGCCCTGCCTCCTGTCCTCTCACCCAGACGGAGGAGCCGGAGTCGGGGACAGCACCCGGCCCTGCCTCCTGTCCTCTCACCCAGACGGAGGAGCCGGAGTCGGGGAAAGCACCCGGCCTTGACCCCTCTCTCCTCTGGATCTCACGGAGGTGGGTTTAGTTCCCTTGTGGTTTGTAGTATTTAAGAGTGAAACGTTTCCTCTCCAAAGCTGAAAAAGCCAGTGCCACTTCCTAAACATATTTGCAACAGCCTTCATATGTAGCTCTGATGCTGATTCCTCTGTTCAGTTCACACACTGTTTAATTGGGTTTAATGAGATCACCTGTATAAGGTAACGGAGTTCATAAATGTCCCGTTAATTAAATCACACGTTCTCCAGATGTTGCAGTTCTCCCTGGAGTCCCCGGGGGGCGCCACTCTGGCCTGTCTCAGTCTGATGACTCTGGGTCTGCTGTCAGTCCACGTCTCCATACCTGAACACATAGTGGTGTTGGACAGCACCATGGTGGACAATGAGGTGGTTAAGAGGTACACACACACCTACACACACAGCCACATGCACACATCCACCCCCCACACACATCCCCACACACACATCCCCACACACACACATCCACCCCCACACACACATCCACCCCCACACACACATCCACCCCCACACACACCCCACACACATCCACCCCCCCACACACATCCACCCCGACACATCCACCCCCCACACACATCCACCCCGACACACACATCCACCCCCACACACATCCACCCCGACACACACATCCACCCCCCACACACACCCCCCACACACATCCCCACACACACACATCCACCCCCACACACACATCCACCCCACACACACACCCCCCACACGCACACATCCACCACACACACACATCCCCACACACACACATCCACCCCCACACACATCCCCACACACACACATCCACCCCCACACACACAGCCACATGCACACATCCACCCCCACACACACAGCCACATGCACACATCCACCCCCACCCCCCACACACATCCCCCACACACACATCCACCCCCACACACACCCCCACACACACATCCACCCCCACACACACCCCACACCCCCACACACACCCCCCACACACACACATCCACCCCCCACACACACACCCCACACACACATCCACCCCCACACACACATCCACCCCCACACACACCCCCACACACACCCCCACACACACACATCCACCCCCACACACACACCCCACACACACCCCCACACACACACACCCACCCCCTTTCTCTGGCACTCCTTCTTTCTCTCTGTCTAAAATGAAAAGTTGTTTCTCCAAATTAGTTTTTCTCATGTAGCTCCAGATTCATATTATTATACAGTCCCCTATAGCCCCAGATCCATATTATTATACAGTCCCCTATAGTCCCAGATCCATATTATTATACAGTCCCCTATAGTCCCAGATCCATATTATTATACAGTCCCCTATAGCCCCAGATCCATATTATTATACAGTCCCCTATAGCCCCAGATCCATATTATTATACAGTCCCCTATAGCCCCAGATCCATATTATTATACAGTCCCCTATAGCCCCAGATCCATATTATTATACAGTCCCCTATAGCCCCAGATCCATATTATTATACAGTCCCAGATCCATATTATTATACAGCCCCAGATCCATATTATTATACAGTCCCCTATAGCCCCAGATCCATATTATTATACAGTCCCCTATAGCCCCAGATCCATATTATTATACAGTCCCCTATAGCCCCAGATCCATATTATTATACAGTCCCCTATAGCCCCAGATCCATATTATTACACAGTCCCCTATAGTCTCAGATCCATATTATTATACAGTCCCCTATAGCCCCAGATCCATATTATTATACAGTCCCCTATAGTCCCAGATCCATATTATTATACAGTCCCCTATAGCCCCAGATCCATATTATTATACAGTCCCCTATAGCCCCAGATCCATATGATTATACAGTCCCCTATAGCCCCAGATCCATATGATTATACAGTCCCCTATAGTCCCAGATCCATATTATTATACAGTCCCCTATAGTACCAGATCCATATTATTATACAGTCCCCTATAGCCCCAGATCCATATTATTATACAGTCCCCTATAGCCCCAGATCCATATTATTATACAGTCCCCTATAGCCCCAGATCCATATTATTATACAGTCCCCTATAGCCCCAGATCTATATATTATACAGTCCCCTATAGCCCCAGATCCATATTATTATACAGTCCCCTATAGCCCCAGATCCATATTATTATACAGTCCCAGATCCATATTATTATACAGTCCCAGATCCATATTATTATACAGTCCCAGATCCATATTATTATACAGTCCCTTATAGTCCCAGATCCATATTATTATACAGTCCCCTATAGCCCCAGATCCATATTATTATACAGTCCCCTATAGCCCCAGATACATATTATTATACAGTCCCCTATAGCCCCAGATCCATATTATTATACAGTCCCCTATAGCCTCAGATCCATATTATTATACAGTCCCCTATAGCCTCAGATCCATATTATTATACAGTCCCCTATAGCCCCAGATCCATATTATTATACAGTCCCCTATAGCCCCATATCCATATTATTATACAGTCCCAGATCCATATTATTATACAGTCCCCTATAGTCCCATATCCATATTATTATACAGTCCCAGATCCATAGTATTATACAGTCCCCTATAGCCCCAGATCCATATTATTATACAGTCCCCTATAGCCCCAGATCCATATTATTATACAGTCCCAGATCCATATTATTATACAGTCCCCTATAGTCCCATATCCATATTATTATACAGTCCCAGATCCATATTATTATACAGTCCCCTATAGCCCCAGATCCATATTATTATACAGTCCCCTATAGCCCCAGATCCATATTATTATACAGTCCCCTATAGCCCTAGATCCATATTATTATACAGTCCCCTATAGCCCCAGATCCATATTATTATACAGTCCCCTATAGCCCCAGATCCATATTATTATACAGTCCCCTATAGCCCCAGATCCATATTATTATACAGTCCCCTATAGCTCCAGATCCATATTATTACACAGTCCCCTATAGTCCCAGATCCATATTATTATACAGTCCCCTATAGCCCCAGATCCATATTATTATACAGTCCCCTATAGCCCCAGATCCATATTATTATACAGTCCCCTATAGCCCCAGATCCATATTATTATACAGTCCCCTATAGTACCAGATCCATATTATTATACAGTCCCAGATCCATATTATTATACAGTCCCCTATAGCCCCAGATCCATATTATTATACAGTCCCCTATAGCCCCAGATCCATATTATTATACAGTCCCCTATAGCCCCATATCCATATTATTATACAGTCCCAGATCCATATTATTATACAGTCCCCTATAGCCCCAGATCCATATTATTATACAGTCCCCTATAGCCCCAGATCCATATTATTATACAGTCCCCTATAGCCCCAGATCCATATTATTATACAGTCCCCTATAGTACCAGATCCATATTATTATACAGTCCCAGATCCATATTATTATACAGTCCCCTATAGCCCCAGATCCATATTATTATACAGTCCCCTATAGCCCCAGATCCATATTATTATACAGTCCCCTATAGCTCCAGATCCATATTATTATACAGTCCCCTATAGCCCCAGATCCATATTATTATACAGTCCCCTATAGCCCCAGATCCATATTATTATACAGTCCCAGATCCATATTATTATACAGTCCCAGATCCATATTATTATACAGTCCCCTATAGCCCCAGATCCATATTATTATACTGTCCCCTATAGCCCCAGATCCATATTATTATACAGTCCCAGATCCATATTATTATACAGTCCCCTATAGCCCCAGATCCATATTATTATTATACAGTCCCCTATAGCCCCAGATCCATATTATTATACAGTCCCCTATAGTCCCAGATCCATATTATTACACAGTCCCCTATAGCCCCAGATCCATATTATTACACAGTCCCCTATAGCCCCAGATCCATATTATTATACAGTCCCCTATAGCCCCAGATCCATATTATTATACAGTCCCCTATAGCCCCAGATCTATATTATTATACAGTCCCCTATAGCCCCAGATACATATTATTATACAGTCCCCTATAGCCCCAGATCTATATATTATTATACAGTCCCCTATAGTACCAGATCCATATTATTATACAATCCCCTATAGCCCCAGGTCTATATTATTATACAGTCCCCTATAGCCCCAGATCCATATTATTATACAGCCCCTGATCCATATTATTATACAGTCCCCTATAGCCCCAGATCCATATTATTATACAGTCCCCTATAGCCCCAGATCTATATTATTATACAGTCCCCTATAGCCCCAGATCCATATTATTATACAGTCCCCTATAGCCCCAGATCTATATATTATTATACAGTCCCCTATAGTACCAGATCCATATTATTATACAGTCCCCTATAGCCCCAGATCTATATTATTATACAGTCCCCTATAGTACCAGATCCATATTATTATACAGTCCCCTATAGCCCCAGATCCATATTATTATACAGCCCCAGATCCATATTATTATACAGTCCCCTATAGCCCCAGATCTATATATTATTATACAGTCGCCTATAGCCCCAGATCCATATTATTATACAGTCCCCTATAGCCCCAGATCCATATTATTATACAGTCCCCTATAGCCCCAGATCCATATTATTATACAGTCCCCTATAGTACCAGATCCATATTATTATACAGCCCCAGATCCATATTATTATACAGTCCCCTATAGCCCCAGATCCATATTATTATACAGTCCCCTATAGCCCCAGATCCATATTATTATACAGTCCCCTATAGCCCCAGATCCATATTATTATACAGTCCCCTATAGCCCCAGATCCATATTATTATACAGCCCCAGATCCATATTATTATACAGCCCCAGATCCATATTATTATACAGCCCCAGATCCATATTATTATACAGTCCCCTATAGTACCAGATCCATATTATTATACAGTCCCCTATAGCCCCTGATCCATATTATTATACAGTCCCCTATAGCCCCAGATCCATATTATTATACAGTCCCCTATAGCCCCAGATCCATATTATTATACAGTCCCCTATAGCCCCAGATCCATATTATTATACAGTCCCCTATAGCCCCAGATCCATATTATTATACAGTCCCTATAGCCCCAGATCCATATTATTATACAGTCCCCTATAGCCCCAGATCCATATTATTATACAGTCCCCTATAGCTCCAGATCCATATTATTATACAGTCCCCTATAGCCCCAGATCCATATTATTATACAGTCCCCTATAGCCCCAGATCCATATTATTATACAGTCCCCTATAGCCCCAGATCCATATTATTATACAGTCCCCTATAGCTCCAGATCCATATTATTACACAGTCCCCTATAGTCCCAGATCCATATTATTATACAGTCCCCTATAGCCCCAGATCCATATTATTATACTGTCCCCTATAGCCCCAGATCCATATTATTATACAGTCCCAGATCCATATTATTATACAGTCCCCTATAGCCCCAGATCCATATTATTATTATACAGTCCCCTATAGCCCCAGATCCATATTATTATACAGTCCCCTATAGTCCCAGATCCATATTATTACACAGTCCCCTATAGCCCCAGATCCATATTATTACACAGTCCCCTATAGCCCCAGATCCATATTATTATACAGTCCCCTATAGCCCCAGATCCATATTATTATACAGTCCCCTATAGCCCCAGATCTATATTATTATACAGTCCCCTATAGCCCCAGATACATATTATTATACAGTCCCCTATAGCCCCAGATCTATATATTATTATACAGTCCCCTATAGTACCAGATCCATATTATTATACAATCCCCTATAGCCCCAGGTCTATATTATTATACAGTCCCCTATAGCCCCAGATCCATATTATTATACAGCCCCTGATCCATATTATTATACAGTCCCCTATAGCCCCAGATCCATATTATTATACAGTCCCCTATAGCCCCAGATCTATATTATTATACAGTCCCCTATAGCCCCAGATCCATATTATTATACAGTCCCCTATAGCCCCAGATCTATATATTATTATACAGTCCCCTATAGTACCAGATCCATATTATTATACAGTCCCCTATAGCCCCAGATCTATATTATTATACAGTCCCTATAGTACCAGATCCATATTATTATACAGTCCCCTATAGCCCCAGATCCATATTATTATACAGCCCCAGATCCATATTATTATACAGTCCCTATAGCCCCAGATCTATATATTATTATACAGTCGCCTATAGCCCCAGATCCATATTATTATACAGTCCCCTATAGCCCCAGATCCATATTATTATACAGTCCCCTATAGCCCCAGATCCATATTATTATACAGTCCCCTATAGTACCAGATCCATATTATTATACAGCCCCAGATCCATATTATTATACAGTCCCCTATAGCCCCAGATCCATATTATTATACAGTCCCCTATAGCCCCAGATCCATATTATTATACAGTCCCCTATAGCCCCAGATCCATATTATTATACAGTCCCCTATAGCCCCAGATCCATATTATTATACAGCCCCAGATCCATATTATTATACAGCCCCAGATCCATATTATTATACAGCCCCAGATCCATATTATTATACAGTCCCCTATAGTACCAGATCCATATTATTATACAGTCCCCTATAGCCCCTGATCCATATTATTATACAGTCCCCTATAGCCCCAGATCCATATTATTATACAGTCCCCTATAGCCCCAGATCCATATTATTATACAGTCCCCTATAGCCCCAGATCCATATTATTATACAGTCCCCTATAGCCCCAGATCCATATTATTATACAGTCCCCTATAGCCCCAGATCCATATTATTATACAGTCCCCTATAGCCCCAGATCCATATTATTATACAGTCCCCTATAGCTCCAGATCCATATTATTATACAGTCCCCTATAGCCCCAGATCCATATTATTATACAGTCCCCTATAGCCCCAGATCCATATTATTATACAGTCCCAGATCCATATTATTATACAGTCCCAGATCCATATTATTATACAGTCCCCTATAGCCCCAGATCCATATTATTATACTGTCCCCTATAGCCCCAGATCCATATTATTATACAGTCCCAGATCCATATTATTATACAGTCCCCTATAGCCCCAGATCCATATTATTATTATACAGTCCCCTATAGCCCCAGATCCATATTATTATACAGTCCCCTATAGTCCCAGATCCATATTATTACACAGTCCCCTATAGCCCCAGATCCATATTATTACACAGTCCCCTATAGCCCCAGATCCATATTATTATACAGTCCCCTATAGCCCCAGATCCATATTATTATACAGTCCCCTATAGCCCCAGATCTATATTATTATACAGTCCCCTATAGCCCCAGATCCATATTATTATACAGTCCCCTATAGCCCCAGATCTATATATTATTATACAGTCCCCTATAGTACCAGATCCATATTATTATACAATCCCCTATAGCCCCAGGTCTATATTATTATACAGTCCCCTATAGCCCCAGATCCATATTATTATACAGCCCCTGATCCATATTATTATACAGTCCCCTATAGCCCCAG
>NW_025745339.1:60000-140000 GCF_021184085.1 Oncorhynchus gorbuscha
CTCTCTCCTTCATCCTCTCTCTCCTCCTCTCAGACTCTCCTCCCATAGACTTCTCCAGACACGGTCCCTCTCTCCTCCCCTCTTTACTCTCCCATTCCCTCAGAGCCCATCCCTCCTCCTCCTCCTCTCCCTCCTCCTCCCCCCTCCCCTTCTCCCCCCCCTCCTCCTCCGTAGAGGTGTGTGAGGGGCGTCTGGTGACTCAGAGAGGGTATAGCCCAGAGGACATTGGTGCTGTGGCAGAACTCAGAGCAACGCTGGAGAGACACGGAGCCTTCGGATTGGACAGGCGGGACCTGGTGACATCACACACACACCTGGCCGACCCGAGAGACGGACGGACCAGAGGTCTGCAGCGGTACATACAGGTAGAGACACACTGAGACACAACATACAGGTAGAGACACACTGAGACACAACATACAGGTAGAGACACACTGAGACACAACATACAGGTAGAGACACACTGAAACACACTGAAACACAACATACAGGTAGAGACACACTGAAACACACTGAAACACAACATACAGGTAGAGACCCACTGAAACACAACATACAGGTAGAGACACACTGAGACACACTGAGACAACATACAGGTAGAGACACACTGAGACAGAACATACAGGTAGAGACACACTGAGACAGAACATACAGGTAGAGACACACTGAGACAGAACATACAGGTAGAGACACACTGAGACAGAACATACAGGTAGAGACACACTGAGACACAACATACAGGTAGAGACACACTGAGACACAACATACAGGTAGAGACACACTGAGACAGAACATACAGGTAGAGACACACTGAGACACAACATACAGGTAGAGACACTGAGACAGAACATACATTTCCCTCCTCCCTAATTGGTCTCCTTCCCTGTCTATACTGAACCTCTGCTCTGTGATTGGTTCATGTGTCAATTTTCTCCTCTGTGATTGGCTGTAGGACTTGCTGGAGGAAGAGCTGGTGTTGGAGGTGGGAGGGAGCTCAGTGCGTCTGGTGTTAGTGAGTCACGCTGAGCCCTGGCTACTGACCTCCACAGAGAGTCAGAGAGACCGGCCACACCAAACCCAGCGAGGAGCCTCTGCCTTTGGGGACAGAAAGCACCACAACCCCCTCCTCCGCAAGAGAAGAATGGTGGCCCCCAGAGAGCATGAACCACGTAGTAAGAGAGGGAGAAGAGAAACGCTGATGGAGGAAGAGGAGGTTGAGAAGAGGGAGGAGACACCGGAGGAGGAGGAGGAGGAGAAGATGCAGCCTGAAGACAAAGACAGGAACGAGACTGCAGAGGAGAGATGGATGAAGAGAAGAGAGGAGGAGGAAGGGAAAGAAGAAGAGAGGGTACAAGAAGAACCATCATCTACCATTGAGACAGAACAGAGCACAGGTGAGACTTCAGCTGACCCCCGTTAACTTCAGACTACAGCTGACCCCGTTAACTTCAGACTACAGCTGACCCTGTTACCCAGACTACAGCTGACCCGTTAACTTCAGACTACAGCTGACCCGTTAACTTCAGACTACAGCTGACCCCGTTAACCAGACTACAGCTGACCCCGTTAACCAGACTACAGCTGACCCCGTTACCCAGACTACAGCTGACCCCGTTACCCAGACTACAGCTGACCCCGTTACCCAGACTACAGCTGACCCCGTTAACCAGACTACAGCTGACCCCGTAACCCAGACTACAGCTGACCCCGTTACCCAGACTACAGCTGACCCCCGTTAACCAGACTACAGCTGACCCCCGTTAACCAGACTACAGCTGACCCCGTTAACCAGACTACAGCTGACCCCGTTAACCAGACTACAGCTGACCCCGTTAACCAGACTACAGCTGACCCCGTTAACCAGACTACAGCTGACCCCGTTACCCAGACTACAGCTGACCCCGTTACCCAGACTACAGCTGACCCCGTTACCCAGACTACAGCTGACCCCGTTAACCAGACTACAGCTGACCCCGTTAACCAGACTACAGCTGACCCCGTTAACCAGACTACAGCTGACCCGTTAACCAGACTACTGCTGACCCCGTTACCCAGACTACAGCTGACCCCGTTACCCAGACTACAGCTGACCCCGTTACCCAGACTACAGCTGACCCCGTTACCCAGACTACAGCTGACCCCGTTACCCAGACTACAGCAGACCCCGTAACCCAGACTACAGCTGACCCCGTTAACCAGACTACAGCTGACCCCGTTAACCAGACTACAGCTGACCCCGTTACCCAGACTACAGCTGACCCCGTTACCCAGACTACAGCTGACCCCGTTACCCAGACTACAGCTGACCCCGTTACCCAGACTACAGCTGACCCCGTTAACCAGACTACAGCTGACCCCGTTAACCAGACTACAGCTGACCCCGTTAACCAGACTACAGCTGACCCCGTTAACCAGACTACAGCTGACCCCGTTAACCAGACTACAGCTGACCCCGTTACCCAGACTACAGCTGACCCCGTTACCCAGACTACTGCTGACCCCCGTTACCCAGACTACTGCTGACCCCGTTACCCAGACTACAGCTGACCCCGTTACCCAGACTACAGCTGACCCCGTTACCCAGACTACAGCTGACCCCGTTACCCAGACTACAGCTGACCCCGTTAACCAGACTACAGCTGACCCGTTAACCAGACTACAGCTGACCCCGTTAACCAGACTACAGCTGACCCCGTTAACCAGACTACAGCTGACCCCGTTAACCAGACTACAGCTGACCCCGTTAACCAGACTACAGCTGACCCCCGTTAACCAGACTACAGCTGACCCCGTTAACCAGACTACAGCTGACCCCGTTAACCAGACTACAGCTGACCCCGTTAACCAGACTACAGCTGACCCCGTTAACCAGACTACAGCTGACCCCGTTAACCAGACTACAGCTGACCCCGTTAACCAGACTACAGCTGACCCCGTTAACCAGACTACAGCTGACCCCGTTAACCAGACTACAGCTGACCCCGTTACCCAGACTACAGCTGACCCCGTTACCCAGACTACAGCTGACCCCGTTACCCAGACTACAGCTGACCCCGTTAACCAGACTACAGCTGACCCCGTTAACCAGACTACAGCTGACCCCGTTAACCAGACTACAGCTGACCCCGTTAACCAGACTACAGCTGACCCCGTTATCCAGACTACAGCTGACCCCGTAACCCAGACTACAGCTGACCCCGTAACCCAGACTACAGCTGACCCCGTTAACCAGACTACAGCTGACCCCGTTAACCAGACTACAGCTGACCCCGTTAACCAGACTACAGCTGACCCCGTTAACCAGACTACAGCTGACCCCGTTAACCAGACTACAGCTGACCCCGTTAACCAGACTACAGCTGACCCGTTAACCAGACTACTGCTGACCCGTTAACCAGACTACAGCTGACCCCGTTAACCAGACTACAGCTGACCCGTTAACCAGACTACAGCTGACCCCGTTAACCAGACTACAGCTGACCCCGTTAACCAGACTACAGCTGACCCCGTTAACCAGACTACAGCTGACCCCGTTAACCAGACTACAGCTGACCCCGTTAACCAGACTACAGCTGACCCCGTTAACCAGACTACAGCTGATCCCGTTAACCAGACTACAGCTGACCCCGTTAACCAGACTACAGCTGACCCCGTTAACCAGACTACAGCTGACCCCGTTACCCAGACTACAGCTGACCCCGTTAACCAGACTACAGCTGACCCCGTTAACCAGACTACAGCTGACCCCGTTAACCAGACCACTGTCTGTTCACCGGTGTGTTTCATTGTGTTTTTTATTTTCCTCAGTGGGCGACGGCGAGAAGCCATTTTCATCTCTAGCTGAGGAAGAGGATGGTGAAGCTAGCAGTCTGCGTGAGGAAGAGGATGGTGAAGCTAGCGGTCTGCCCGAGGAAGAGGATGGTGAAGCTAGCGGTCTGCCCGAGGAAGAGGATGGTGAAGCTAGCGGTCTGCGTGAGGAAGAGGATGGTGAAGCTAGCGGTCTGCGCGAGGAAGAGGACGACAGCGGCGGCGTGTGTGACGTGTCGTTCGTCAGTCGTCCGTGGCGTATCGTGGACGGCAGTCTGAACAGGCCGGTGTGTAAAGGCATGCTGGACGCTGTCCTCTACCACATCATGACCCGGCCTGGTTTACCAGAACACGTCTTGCTGGAACACTACAGAGGGGTCTTGCAGCCAGTGGTGGTACTGGACCTCGTGCAGGTAGGAACGACGACCACACCGGGGCCGTGCACAGACCTTTGGTGGGGCAGCTGCTAAACATATATATATATATATATAAATACTATACCGTCATTCCATTCAACAGCATTCCCAAAAATTAAACCTCATTCCATTCAACAGCATTCCCAAAATTAAACCTCATTCCATTCAACAGCATTCCCAAAAATTAAACCTCATTCCATTCAACAGCATTCCCAAAAATTAAACCTCATTCCATTCAACAGCATTCCCAAAAATTAAACCTCATTCCATTCAACAGCATTCCCAAAAATTAAACCTCATTCCATTCAACAGCATTCCCAAAAATTAAACCTCATTGCATTCAACAGCATTCCCCAAAATTAAACCTAGATCGGCTGATCATCGGGGATGTAGGCTAGATCAGCTGATAATCGGGAATGTAGGCTAGATCAGCTGGGATGTAGACTAGATCAGCTGGGATGTAGGCTAGATCAGCTGGGATGTAGGCTAGATCAGCTGGGATGTAGGCTAGATCAGCTGGGATGTAGGCTAGATCAGCTGGGATGTAGGCTAGATCAGCTGGGATGTAGACTAGATCAGCTGGGATGTAGACTAGATCAGCTGGGATGTAGACTAGATCAGCTGGGATGTAGACTAGATCAGCTGGGATGTAGACTAGATCAGCTGGGATGTAGACTAGATCAGCTGGGATGTAGACTAGATCAGCTGGGATGTAGACTAGATCAGCTGGGATGTAGACTAGATCAGCTGGGATGTAGACTAGATCAGCTGGGATGTAGACTAGATCAGCTGGGATGTAGACTAGATCAGCTGGGATGTAGACTAGATCAGCTGGGATGTAGACTAGATCAGCTGGGATGTAGACTAGATCAGCTGGGATGTAGACTAGATCAGCTGGGATGTAGGCTAGATCAGCTGGGATGTAGGCTAGATCAGCTGATCATCGTGGATGTATAATATAATAGTTATTTTTTGAATGGCAATTTGTTGCATTTAAAATGACAAAAGATAATTAAATACAACAGAGGAAAGTAACCAGCCGCTCCTTCACAGCTGCTGACATCACCAGTACTGGTCAGGCTCACCCATGTTCATCTCTCCCTCTTCTTCCTTGCACACCTCTCCCCGTCCCTCCTCTGGTCCTTCTCTCTCCGTCCCTCCTCTCCCCGTCCCTCCTCTGGTCCTTCTCTCTCCGTCCCTCCTCTCCCCGTCCCTCCTCTCCTGCTCCTCTCCCTGTCCCTCCTCTCCCCGTCCCTCCTCTGGTCCTTCTCTCTCCCGTCCCTCCTCTCCCCGTCCCTCCTCTGGTTCTTCTCTCTCCCCGTCCCTCCTCTGGTCCTTCTCTCTCCCCGTCCCTCCTCTGGTCCTTCTCTCTCCCGTCCATCCTCTCCTGTTCCTCTCCCGTCCCTCCTCTGGTCCTTCTCTCTCCCGTCCCTCCTCTCCTGCTCCTCTCCCCGTCCCTCCTCTGGTCCTTCTCTCTCCCGTCCCTCCTCTCCTGCTCCTCTCCCTGTCCCTCCTCTGGTCCTTCTCTCTCCCGTCCCTCCTCTCCCCGTCCCTCCTCTGGTCCTTCTCTC
The DNA here is from genome assembly GCF_021184085.1 of Oncorhynchus gorbuscha. Lineage (NCBI taxonomy): Eukaryota > Metazoa > Chordata > Actinopteri > Salmoniformes > Salmonidae > Oncorhynchus > Oncorhynchus gorbuscha. The sequence continues at coordinate 65,795 of NW_025745339.1, forward strand.
TCCTGTCCCTCCTCTCCCCGTCCCTCCTCTGGTCCTTCTCTCTCCCGTCCCTCCTCTCCTGCTCCTCTCCCCGTCCCTCCTCTGGTCCTTCTCTCTCCCGTCCCTCCTCTCCTGCTCCTCTCCCTGTCCCTCCTCTCCCTGTCCCTCCTCTGCTCCTCCTCTCTCCCGTCCCTCCTCTCCTGCTCCTCTCCCTGTCCCTCCTCTCCCTGTCCCTCCTCTGGTCCTTCTCTCTCCCGTCCCTCCTCTCCTGCTCCTCTCCCTGTCCCTCCTCTCCCTGTCCCTCCTCTGCTCCTCCTCTCCATGTCCCTCCTCTGCTCCTCCTCTCCATGTCCCTCTTTTCCTACTCCTCTCCCTGTCCCTCCTCTGCTCCTCCTCTCCATGTCCCTCTTTTCCTACTCCTCTCCCCATCCCTCCTCTCCTGCTCTTCTCCCCGTCCCTCCTCTGCTCCTCTCCCCGCCCCTCCTCTGCTCCTCTCCCCGCCCCTCCTCTGCTCCTGTCCCCGCCCCTCCTCTGCTCCTCTCCCTGTCCCTCCTTCTGTTCCTCCCCTCCTCCTCTCCCTGTCCCTCCTCTCCTGCTCCTCTCCCCCTCCTGCTCCTCTCCCCCGTCCCCTCTCCTGCTCCTCTCCCCGTCCCTCCTCTGCTCCTCCCTTCCTCCTCTCCTGTTCCTCTCCCTGTCCCTCCTTCTGTTCCCTCCTCCTCTCCTGCTCCTCTCCCCGTCCCTCCTCTGCTCTTCTCCCTGTCCCTCTCCCCGTCCCTCCTCTGCTCCTCTCCCTGTCCCTCCTTCTGTTCCCCCTCCTCCTCTCCTGTTCCTCTCCCCGTCCCTCCTCTGCTCCTCTCCCTGTCCCTCCTTCTGTACCCCCCCCTCCTCCTTTCCTGCTCCTCTCCCCGTCCCTCCTCTGCTCCTCCTCTCCCCGTCCCTCCTCTCCTGTTCCTCTCCCTGTCCCTCCTTCTGTTCCTCCCCTCCTCTCCTGCTCCTCTCCCCGTCCCTCCTCTGCTCCTCTCCCTGTCCCTCCTTCTGTTCCCCCCTCCTCCTCTCCCCCGCCCTCCTCTGCTCCTCTCCCCGTCCCTCCTCTGCTCCTCTCCCCGTCCCTCCTCTGCTCCTCTCCCCGTCCCTCCTCTGCTCCTCTCCCCGTCCCTCCTCTCCTCTCCCTCCTCTCTCCTCCTTGTCCCTCCTCTGCTCCTCTCCCCGTCCCCCCTCCTGCTCCTCTCCCCCTCTCCTGCTCCTCTCCCCGTCTCTCTCTCCTGCTCCTCTCCCCCTCCCCCTCTCATGCTCCTCTCCCCGTCCCTCCTCTGCTCTTCCGCACTCCTCCCCTCAGGCCCTCGTTGAGTTGGGCTGTATCAAGAAGAAGTACGTGACCAGACGTCCCAAACCCTCCCTCTTCTCCCGTCCAGCCGCCGTCCTCATGGTGGGGGAGGAGAGAGAGGGAGAGACGGGGTGAGGCTGGAGGAGACGGGGGTGAGGCTGGAGGAGACGGGGGTGAGGCTGGAGGAGACGGGGGTGAGGCTGGAGGAGACGGGGGTGAGGCTGGAGGAGACGGGGGTAAGACCGGCTGAGACGACCACTGTGTTCTATGAGCCGACCATCGACTGCTGTCTGCGTCTAGGACAGGTTTTACCCCATGAAAACAACTGGAACCAGTGGGTCCAGTTCGCACAACATGAGAACAAACAGTAAGGACTGGAGTTAAAACTGATCTGGGTTCTAATTCTTTAGTACCTCGCTGTACTGAAACGTTTTTATACTGAAAATGTTTTGCAACAAAAAAAGTTTATATTGTGAAAAATGAAAGTTAGTCCCTATGATTCTGTTGTTAGTGGATACACACCAGGACTGCTAGGGGACGGGAGTTTTACTTGATCACGATTTATAGGCCCAGGAGTTAAAACAACAAGTTTCTTCACAGTGGTTAACCCAAAGATCTTTAGTTCTGACTCTTACCGGACAGCAAGATTAGATTTTAGCTATAAAAAAAAATGCTGTTTAGTTTCAGTTGTAGTGACACAGATCTCTGGGAATTAGTTTCACATCTTAGATGTCCTTTCATCGGGGAAAACATGTTATGGTTTCATCTCAGTTTTGTTATTGTTTTCTTGAAAGTGTGATTTAATAAAAAGTTAAAATTGTGAAATGAGAGTCGTGATTCTTTAAAAAAAATCTAAGATGAAACAAGTTATTTAGTTTATTTTTTAAAAGAGAGAAGAGTCGCTTTGTTTTATGGTTTGTCAACATGGACACAGAACTGTTCAATACATAACTTCATGTTTTCACTTTATTCAGCATGAAAAGTATATTGCTGCTGGTTCATCAACCTGCCCTGTTGCTGGTTCAGTAACCTGCCCTGTTGCTGGGTCAGTAACCTGCCCTGTTGCTGGTTCAGTAACCTGCCCTGTTGCTGGGTCAGTAACCAGCCCTGTTGCTGGGTCAGTAACCTGCCCTGTTGCTGGTTCATCAACCTGCCCTGTTGCTGGTTCAGTAACCTGCCCTGTTGCTGGGTCAGTAACCTGCCCTGTTGCTGGTTCAGTAACCTGCCCTGTTGCTGGGTCAGTAACCAGCCCTGTTGCTGGGTCAGTAACCTGCCCTGTTGCTGGTTCATCAACCTGCCCTGTTGCTGGTTCAGTAACCTGCCCTGTTGCTGGTTCAGTAACCTGCCCTGTTGCTGGTTCAGTAACCTGCCCTGTTGCTGGTTCAGTAACCTGCCCTGTTGCTGGTTCAGTAACCTGCCCTGTTGCTGGGTCAGTAACCTGCCCTGTTGCTGGGTCAGTAACCTGCCCTGTTGCTGGGTCAGTAACCTGCCCTGTTGCTGGGTCAGTAACCAGCCCTGTTGCTGGTTCAGTAACCTGCCCTGTTGCTGGTTCAGTAACCTGCCCTGTTGCTGGTTCAGTAACCTGCCCTGTTGCTGGGTCAGTAACCTGCCCTGTTGCTGGGTCAGTAACCTGCCCTGTTGCTGGGTCAGTAACCTGCCCTGGTTGCTGGTTCAGTAACCTGCCCTGGTTGCTGGGTCAGTAACCAGCCCTGTTGCTGGGTCAGTAACCTGCCCTGTTGCTGGGTCAGTAACCAGCCCTGTTGCTGGGTCAGTAACCAGCCCTGGTTGCTGGGTCAGTAACCATCCCTGTTGCTGGGTCAGTAACCATCCCTGTTGCTGGGTCAGTAACCATCCCTGTTGCTGGGTCAGTAACCAGCCCTGTTGCTGGGTCAGTAACCAGCCCTGGTTGCTGGGTCAGTAACCAGCCCTGGTTGCTGGGTCAGTAACCAGCCCTGGTTGCTGGGTCAGTAACCAGCCCTGGTTGCTGGGTCAGTAACCAGCCCTGGTTGCTGGGTCAGTAACCAGCCCTGTTGCTGGGTCAGTAACCAGCCCTGTTGCTGGGTCAGTAACCAGCCCTGTTGCTGGGTCAGTAACCAGCCCTGTTGCTGGGTCAGTAACCAGCCCTGTTGCTGGGTCAGTAACCAGCCCTGTTGCTGGGTCAGTAACCAGCCCTGTTGCTGGGTCAGTAACCAGTCCTGTTGCTGGTTCAGTAACCTGCCCTGTTGCTGGTTCAGTAACCTGCCCTGTTGCTGGTTCCTATTTCGCAACAAAGCCTCCTTCACTCACGGCGCCAAGCTTACCCTAGTAAAACTGACTATCTTACCGATCCTCGACTTCGGCGATGTCATCTACAAAATAGCTTCCAATACTCTACTTAGCAAACTGGATGCAGTTTATCACAGTGCCATCCGTTTTGTTACCGAATCACCTTATGCCACCCGTCTCCTGCGACCTGAATGCTCTAGTCGGCTGGCCCTCGCTACATATTCATCGCCAGACCCACTGGCTCCAGGTCATCTATAAGTCTATGCTAGGTAAAGCTCAGTCTTATCTCACCTCTCTGGTCACGATAACAACACCCACCCGTAGCACGCGTTCCAGCAGGTGAATCTCACTGATCATCCCTAAAGCCAACACCCCATTTGGCCACCTTTCGTTCCAGTACTCTGCTGCCTGTGACTGGAACGAATTGCAAAAATCGCTGAAGTTGGAGACTTTTATCTCCCTCACCAACTTTAAACATCTGCTATCTGAGCAGCTAACCGATCGCTGCAGCTGTACATAGTCTATCGGTAAATAGCCCACCCAATTTTACCTACCTCATCCCCATACTGTTTATATTTATTTACTTTTCTGCTCTTTTGCACACCAGTATCTCTACTTGCACATCATCATCTGCTCATTTACCACTCCAGTGTTAATCTGCAAAATTGTAATAATTCGCTCCTATGGCCAATTTATTGCCTTACCTCCTCATGCCTTTTGCACACACTGTATATAGACTTTCTTTCTTCTACTGTGTTATTGGTTTGTTAATTGTTTACTCCATGTGTAACTCTGTGTTGTCTATGTCACACTGCTTTGCTTTATCTTGGCCAGGTTGCAATTGTAAATGAGAACTTGTTCCTCAGCTAGCCTACCTGGTTAAATAAAGGTGTTCCTCAACTAGCCTACCTGGTTAAATAAAGGTGTTCTCAGCTAGCCTACCTGGTTAAATAAAGGTGTTCCTCAACTAGCCTACCTGGTTAAATAAAGGTGTTCTCAGCTAGCCTACCTGGTTAAATAAAGGTGTTCTCAATTAGCCTACCTGGTTAAATAAAGGTGTTCTCAATTAGCCCACCTGGTTAAATAAAGGTGTTCCTCAACTAGCCTACCTGGTTAAATAAAGGTGTTCTCAACTAGCCTACCTGGTTAAATAAAGGTGTTCTCAACTAGCCCACCTGGTTAAATAAAGGTGTTCTCAACTAGCCTACCTGGTTAAATACAGGTGTTCTCAACTAGCCTACCTGGTTAAATAAAGGTGTTCTCAACTAGCCTACCTGGTTAAATAAAGGTGTTCGTCAGCTAGCCTACCTGGTTAAATAAAGATGTTCGTCAACTAGTCTACCTGGTTAAATAAAGGTGTCCTCAACTAGCCTACCTGGTTAAATAAAGGTGTTCCTCAACTAGCCTACCTGGTTAAATAAAGGTGAAATAAAAAATCAACAAGTATTTGAACCGTGTCACATCAGCTTTTCCAAATCAGTTCCATGTTGATTAAACTTCATCACGTAGATTTCCATTGTTGAAATGACGTGGAAACAGCGTGGATTCAACCAGTCTGTCCCCAGCGGAGTGTCACTGTTACCTTGTCAGGTGTCCCCAGCGGAGTGTCACTGTTACCTTGTCAGGTGTCCCCGGCGGAGTGTCACTGTTACCTTGTCAGGTGTCCCCAGAGGAGTGTCACTGTTACCTTGTCAGGTGTCCCCACCGGAGTGTCACTGTTACCTTGTCAGGTGTCCCCACCGGAGTGTCACTGTTACCTTGTCAGGTGTCCCCACCGGAGTGTCACCGTTACCTTGTCAGGTGTCCCCAGCGGAGTGTCACTGTTACCTTGTCAGGTGTCCCCACCGGAGTGTCACTGTTACCTTGTCAGGTGTCCACAGCGGAGTGTCACTGTTACCTTGTCAGGTGTCACTGTTACCTTGTCAGGTGTCCCCAGCGGAGTGTCACTGTTACCTTGTCAGGTGTCCCCAGCGGAGTGTCACTGTTACCTTGTCAGGTGTCCCCACCGGAGTGTCACTGTTACCTTGCCAGGTGTCCCCAGCGGAGTGTCTGTTACCTTGTCAGGTGTCCCCAGCGGAGTGTCACTGTTACCTTGTCAGGTGTCCCCACCGGAGTGTCACTGTTACCTTGTCAGGTGTCCCCAGCGGAGTGTCACTGTTACCTTGTCAGGTGTCACTGTTACCTTGTCAGGTGTCCCCAGCGGAGTGTCACTGTTACCTTGTCAGGTGTCCCCAGCGGAGTGTCACTGTTACCTTGTCAGGTGTCCCCAGCGGAGTGTCACTGTTACCTTGTCAGGTGTCACTGTTACCTTGTCAGGTGTCCCCAGCGGAGTGTCACCGTTACCTTGTCAGGTGTCCCCAGCGGAGTGTCACTGTTACCTTGTCAGGTGTCACTGTTACCTTGTCAGGTGTCCCCAGCGGAGTGTCACTGTTACCTTGTCAGGTGTCACTGAACCCCGTTAACCAGAATACAGCTGACCCCCGTTAACCAGACCACTGAGACTACAGCTGACCCCGTTAACCAGACTACAGCTGACCCCGTTAACCAGACTACAGCTGACCCCCGTTAACCAGACTACAGCTGACCCCCGTTAACCAGACTACAGCTGACCCCGTTACCCAGACTACAGCTGACCCCGTTACCCAGACTACAGCTGACCCGTTACCCAGACTACAGCTGACCCCGTTACCCAGACTACAGCTGACCCCGTTACCCAGACTACAGCTGACCCCGTTACCCAGACTACAGCTGACCCCGTTACCCAGACTACAGCTGACCCCGTTACCCAGACTACAGCTGACCCCGTTACCCAGACTACAGCTGACCCCGTTACCCAGACTACAGCTGACCCCGTTACCCAGACTACAGCTGACCCCGTTACCCAGACTACAGCTGACCCCGTTACCCAGACTACAGCTGACCCCGTTACCCAGACTACAGCTGACCCCGTTACCCAGACTACAGTCTGTCCCCAGCGGAGTGTCACTGTTACCTTGTCAGGTGTCCCCAGCGGAGTGTCACTGTTACCTTGTCAGGTGTCCCCGGCGGAGTGTCACTGTTACCTTGTCAGGTGTCCCCAGAGGAGTGTCACTGTTACCTTGTCAGGTGTCCCCACCGGAGTGTCACTGTTACCTTGTCAGGTGTCCCCACCGGAGTGTCACTGTTACCTTGTCAGGTGTCCCCACCGGAGTGTCACCGTTACCTTGTCAGGTGTCCCCAGCGGAGTGTCACTGTTACCTTGTCAGGTGTCCCCACCGGAGTGTCACTGTTACCTTGTCAGGTGTCCACAGCGGAGTGTCACTGTTACCTTGTCAGGTGTCACTGTTACCTTGTCAGGTGTCCCCAGCGGAGTGTCACTGTTACCTTGTCAGGTGTCCCCAGCGGAGTGTCACTGTTACCTTGTCAGGTGTCCCCACCGGAGTGTCACTGTTACCTTGCCAGGTGTCCCCAGCGGAGTGTCTGTTACCTTGTCAGGTGTCCCCAGCGGAGTGTCACTGTTACCTTGTCAGGTGTCCCCACCGGAGTGTCACTGTTACCTTGTCAGGTGTCCCCAGCGGAGTGTCACTGTTACCTTGTCAGGTGTCACTGTTACCTTGTCAGGTGTCCCCAGCGGAGTGTCACTGTTACCTTGTCAGGTGTCCCCAGCGGAGTGTCACTGTTACCTTGTCAGGTGTCCCCAGCGGAGTGTCACTGTTACCTTGTCAGGTGTCACTGTTACCTTGTCAGGTGTCCCCAGCGGAGTGTCACCGTTACCTTGTCAGGTGTCCCCAGCGGAGTGTCACTGTTACCTTGTCAGGTGTCACTGTTACCTTGTCAGGTGTCCCCAGCGGAGTGTCACTGTTACCTTGTCAGGTGTCACTGAACCCCGTTAACCAGAATACAGCTGACCCCGTTAACCAGACCACTGAGACTACAGCTGACCCCGTTAACCAGACTACAGCTGACCCCGTTAACCAGACTACAGCTGACCCCGTTAACCAGACTACAGCTGACCCCCGTTAACCAGACTACAGCTGACCCCGTTACCCAGACTACAGCTGACCCCGTTACCCAGACTACAGCTGACCCCGTTACCCAGACTACAGCTGACCCCGTTACCCAGACTACAGCTGACCCCGTTACCCAGACTACAGCTGACCCCGTTACCCAGACTACAGCTGACCCCGTTACCCAGACTACAGCTGACCCCGTTACCCAGACTACAGCTGACCCCATTACCCAGACTACAGCTGACCCCATTACCCAGACTACAGCTGACCCCGTTACCCAGACTACAGCTGACCCCGTTACCCAGACTACAGCTGACCCCGTTACCCAGACTACAGCTGACCCCGTTACCCAGACTACAGCTGACCCGTTACCCAGACTACAGCTGACCCCGTTACCCAGACTACAGCTGACCCCGTTACCCAGACTACAGCTGACCCCGTTACCCAGACTACAGCTGACCCCCCGACTACAGCTGACCCCGTTAACCAGACTACAGCTGACCCCGTTAACCAGACTACAGCTGACCCCCGTTAACCAGACTACAGCTGACCCCCGTTAACCAGACTACAGCTGACCCCGTTACCCAGACTACAGCTGACCCCGTTACCCAGACTACAGCTGACCCCGTTACCCAGACTACAGCTGACCCCGTTACCCAGACTACAGCTGACCCCGTTACCCAGACTACAGCTGACCCCGTTACCCAGACTACAGCTGACCCCGTTACCCAGACTACAGCTGACCCCGTTAACCAGACTACAGCTGACCCCGTTAACCAGACCACTGAGACTACAGCTGACCCCATTAACCAGACTACAGCTGACCCCGTTAACCAGACCACTGAGACTACAGCTGACCCCGTTAACCAGACTACAGCTGACCCCGTTAACCAGACTACAGCTGACCCCGTTAACCAGACTACAGCTGACCCCGTTAACCAGACTACAGCTGACCCCGTTAACCAGACTACAGCTGACCCCCGTTAACCAGACTACAGCTGACCCCCGTTAACCAGACTACAGCTGACCCCGTTAACCAGACTACAGCTGACCCCGTTAACCAGACCACTGAGACTACAGCTGACCCCCGTTACCCAGACTACAGCTGACCCCCGTTAACCAGACTACAGCTGACCCCGTTAACTTCAGACTACAGCTGAACCCCGTTAACTTCAGACTACAGCTGACCCCGTTATCCAGACTACAGCTGACCCCCGTTGTCCAGACTACAGCTGACCCCGTTGTCCAGACTACAGCTGACCCCGTTGTCCAGACTACAGCTGACCCCGTTACCCAGACTACAGCTGACCCCGTTAACCAGACTACAGCTGACCCCGTTAACCAGACCACTGAGACTACAGCTGACCCCATTAACCAGACTACAGCTGACCCCGTTAACCAGACCACTGAGACTACAGCTGACCCGTTAACCAGACTACAGCTGACCCGTTAACCAGACTACAGCTGACCCGTTAACCAGACTACAGCTGACCCGTTAACCAGACTACAGCTGACCCGTTAACCAGACTACAGCTGACCCCGTTAACCAGACTACAGCTGACCCCGTTAACCAGACTACAGCTGACCCGTTAACCAGACTACAGCTGACCCGTTAACCAGACCACTGAGACTACAGCTGACCCCCGTTACCCAGACTACAGCTGACCCCCGTTAACCAGACTACAGCTGACCCCGTTAACTTCAGACTACAGCTGAACCCCGTTAACTTCAGACTACAGCTGACCCCGTTATCCAGACTACAGCTGACCCCGTTATCCAGACTACAGCTGACCCCGTTATCCAGACTACAGCTGACCCCCGTTGTCCAGACTACAGCTGACCCCGTTGTCCAGACTACAGCTGACCCCGTTGTCCAGACTACAGCTGACCCCGTTGTCCAGACTACAGCTGACCCCGTTGTCCAGACTACAGCTGACCCTGTTGTCCAGACTACAGCTGACCCCGTTGTCCAGACTACAGCTGACCCCATAACCCAGACTACAGCTGACCCCCGTTAACCAGAATACAGCTGACCCCGTTAACCAGACCACTGAGACTACAGCTGACCCCATTAACCAGACTACAGCTGACCCCGTTATCCAGACTACAGCTGACCCCGTTATCCAGACTACAGCTGACCCCCGTTGTCCAGACTACAGCTGACCCCCGTTGTCCAGACTACAGCTGACCCCGTTGTCCAGACTACAGCTGACCCCGTTGTCCAGACTACAGCTGACCCCGTTGTCCAGACTACAGCTGACCCCGTTGTCCAGACTACAGCTGACCCCGTTGTCCAGACTACAGCTGACCCCGTTGTCCAGACTACAGCTGACCCGTTGTCCAGACTACAGCTGACCCGTTGTCCAGACTACAGCTGACCCCGTTGTCCAGACTACAGCTGACCCCGTTGTCAGACTACAGCTGACCCCGTAACCCAGACTACAGCTGACCCCGTTAACCAGAATACAGCTGACCCGTTAACCAGACCACTGAGACTACAGCTGACCCGTTAACTAGACTACAGCTGACCCGTTAACCAGACTAAAGCTGACCCGTTAACCAGACTACAGCTGACCCCGTTAACCAGACTACAGCTGACCCCGTTAACCAGACTACAGCTGACCCGTTAACCAGACTACAGCTGACCCGTTAACCAGACTACAGACTGACCCCGTTAACCAGACTACAGCTGACCCCGTTAACCAGACTACAGCTGACCCCGTTACCCAGACTACAGCTGACCCCGTTACCCAGACTACAGCTGACCCGTTACCCAGACTACAGCTGACCCCGTTAACCAGACTACAGCTGACCCGTTAACTAGACTACAGCTGACCCCGTTAACTAGACTACAGCTGACCCCTGTTAACCAGACTACAGCTGACCCCGTTAACCAGACTACAGCTGACCCCGTTAACCAGACTACAGCTGACCCGTTAACCAGACTACAGCTGACCCGTTAACCAGACTACAGCTGACCCCGTTAACCAGACTACAGCTGACCCGTTAACCAGACTACAGCTGACCCCGTTAACCAGACTACAGCTGACCCCGTTAACCAGACTACAGCTGACCCGTTAACCAGACTACAGCTGACCCCGTTAACCAGACTACAGCTGACCCGTTAACCAGACTACAGCTGACCCGTTAACCAGACTACAGCTGACCCGTTAACCAGACTACAGCTGACCCCGTTAACCAGACTACAGCTGACCCGTTAACCAGACTACAGCTGACCCCGTTAACCAGACTACAGCTGACCCGTTAACCAGACCACTGAGACTACAGCTGACCCCGTTAACAGACTACAGCTGACCCCGTTAACCAGACTACAGCTGACCCGTTAACCAGACTACAGCTGACCCCGTTAACCAGACTACAGCTGACCCGTTAACCAGACTACAGCTGACCCCGTTAACCAGACTACAGCTGACCCCGTTAACCAGACTACAGCTGACCCCCGTTAACCAGACTACAGCTGACCCCGTTACCCAGACTACAGCTGACCCCGTTACCCAGACTACAGCTGACCCCGTTAACCAGACTACAGCTGACCCCGTTAACCAGACCACTGAGACTACAGCTGACCCCGTTAACTAGACTACAGCTGACCCCTGTTAACCAGACTACAGCTGACCCCGTTAACCAGACTACAGCTGACCCCGTTAACCAGACTACAGCTGACCCCGTTAACCAGACTACAGCTGACCCCGTTAACCAGACTACAGCTGACCCCGTTAACCAGACTACAGCTGACCCCGTTAACCAGACTACAGCTGACCCCTTAACCAGACTACAGCTGACCCCGTTAACCAGACTACAGCTGACCCGTTAACCAGACTACAGCTGACCCCGTTAACCAGACCACTGAGACTACAGCTGACCCGTTAACTGAGACTACAGCTGACCCCGTTAACCAGACTGACCCCCGTTACCAGACTACACCCCGTTAACCAGACTACAGCTGACCCCGTTAACCAGACTACAGCTGACCCCGTTAACCAGACTACAGCTGACCCCGTTAACCAGACTACAGCTGACCCCGTTAACCAGACTACAGCTGACCCCGTTAACCAGACTACAGCTGACCCCGTTAACCAGACTACAGCTGACCCCGTTAACCAGACTACAGCTGACCCCGTTAACCAGACTACAGCTGACCCGTTAACCAGACTACAGCTGACCCCGTTAACCAGACTACAGCTGACCCGTTAACCAGACTACAGCTGACCCGTTAACCAGACTACAGCTGACCCCGTTAACCAGACTACAGCTGACCCCGTTAACCAGACTACAGCTGACCCCGTTAACCAGACTACAGCTGACCCGTTAACCAGACTACAGCTGACCCCGTTAACCAGACTACAGCTGACCCCGTTAACCAGACTACAGCTGACCCCGTTAACCAGACTACAGCTGACCCCGTTAACCAGACTACAGCTGACCCCGTTAACCAGACTACAGCTGACCCCGTTAACCAGACTACAGCTGACCCCGTTAACCAGACTACAGCTGACCCCGTTAACCAGACTACAGCTGACCCCGTTAACCAGACCACTGTCTGTTCACCGGTGTGTTTCATTGTGTTTTTTATTTTCCTCAGTGGGCGACGGCGAGAAGCCATTTTCATCTCTAGCTGAGGAAGAGGATGGTGAAGCTAGCGGTCTGCCCGAGGAAGAGGATGGTGAAGCTAGCGGTCTGCCCGAGGAAGAGGATGGTGAAGCTAGCGGTCTGCCCGAGGAAGAGGATGGTGAAGCTAGCGGTCTGCGTGAGGAAGAGGATGGTGAAGCTAGCGGTCTGCGCGAGGAAGAGGAAGACAGCGGCGGCGTGTGTGACGTGTCGTTCGTCAGTCGTCCGTGGCGTATCGTGGACGGCAGTCTGAACAGGCCGGTGTGTAAAGGCATGCTGGACGCTGTCCTCTACCACATCATGACCCGGCCTGGTTTACCAGAACACGTCTTGCTGGAACACTACAGAGGGGTCTTGCAGCCAGTGGTGGTACTGGACCTCGTGCAGGTAGGAACGACGACCACACCGGGGCCGTGCACAGACCTTTGGTGGGGCAGCTGCTAAACATATATATATATATATATATATATATATATATATATATATATATATATATATATATATATAAATACTATACCGTCATTCCATTCAACAGCATTCCCAAAAATTAAACCTCATTCCATTCAACAGCATTCCCCAAAATTAAACCTCATTCCATTCAACAGCATTCCCAAAAATTAAACCTCATTCCATTCAACAGCATTCCCAAAAATTAAACCTCATTCCATTCAACAGCATTCCCAAAATTAAACCTCATTCCATTCAACAGCATTCCCAAAAATTAAACCTCATTCCATTCAACAGCATTCCCAAAATTAAACCTCATTGCATTCAACAGCATTCCCAAAAATTAAACCTCATTCCATTCAACAGCATTCCCCAAAATTAAACCTAGATCGGCTGATCATCGGGGATGTAGGCTAGATCAGCTGATAATCGGGAATGTAGGCTAGATCAGCTGGGATGTAGACTAGATCAGCTGGGATGTAGGCTAGATCAGCTGGGATGTAGGCTAGATCAGCTGGGATGTAGGCTAGATCAGCTGGGATGTAGGCTAGATCAGCTGGGATGTAGACTAGATCAGCTGGGATGTAGACTAGATCAGCTGATCAGCTGGGATGTAGACTAGATCAGCTGGGATGTAGACTAGATCAGCTGGGATGTAGACTAGATCAGCTGGGATGTAGACTAGATCAGCTGGGATGTAGACTAGATCAGCTGGGATGTAGACTAGATCAGCTGGGATGTAGACTAGATCAGCTGGGATGTAGACTAGATCAGCTGGGATGTAGACTAGATCAGCTGGGATGTAGACTAGATCAGCTGGGATGTAGACTAGATCAGCTGGGATGTAGACTAGATCAGCTGGGATGTAGGCTAGATCAGCTGGGATGTAGACTAGATCAGCTGGGATGTAGGCTAGATCAGCTGGGATGTAGGCTAGATCAGCTGGGATGTAGGCTAGATCAGCTGGGATGTAGACTAGATCAGCTGGGATGTAGACTAGATCAGCTGGGATGTAGACTAGATCAGCTGGGATGTAGACTAGATCAGCTGGGATGTAGGCTAGATCAGCTGGGATGTAGGCTAGATCAGCTGGGATGTAGACTAGATCAGCTGGGATGTAGACTAGATCAGCTGGGATGTAGACTAGATCAGCTGGGATGTAGACTAGATCAGCTGGGATGTAGACTAGATCAGCTGGGATGTAGACTAGATCAGCTGGGATGTAGACTAGATCAGCTGATCATTGTGGATGTAGGCTAGATCAGCTGGGATGTAGACTAGATCAGCTGGGATGTAGGCTAGATCAGCTGGGATGTAGGCTAGATCAGCTGATCATCATGGATGTATAATATAATAGTTATTTTTTGAATGGCAATTTGTTGCATTTAAAATGACAAAAGATAATTAAATACAACAGAGGAAAGTAACCAGCCGCTCCTTCACAGCTGCTGACATCACCAGTACTGGTCAGGCTCACTCATGTACACCTCTCCCCGTCCCTCCTCTGGTCCTTCTCTCTCCGTCCCTCCTCTCCCCGTCCCTCCTCTCCTGCTCCCTCCTCTGGTCCTTCTCTCTCCGTCCCTCCTCTCCCCGTCCCTCCTCTCCTGCTCCTCTCCCTGTCCCTCCTCTCCCCGTCCCTCCTCTGGTCCTCCTCTCTCCGTCCCTCCTCTCCTGCTCCTCTCCCCGTCCCTCCTCTGGTCCTTCTCTCTCCGTCCCTCCTCTCCCCGTCCCTCCTCTGGTCCTTCTCTCTCCGTCCCTCCTCTCCCCGTCCCTCCTCCTCTCCTGCACCTCTCCCCGTCCCTCCTCTGGTCCTTCTCTCTCCGTCCCTCCTCTCCCCGTCCCTCCTCTGGTCCTTCTCTCTCCGTCCCTCCTCTCCCCGTCCCTCCTCTGGTCCTTCTCTCTCCGTCCCTCCTCTCCCCGTCCCTCCTCTGGTCCTTCTCTCTCCGTCCCTCCTCTCCCCGTCCCTCCTCTGGTCCTTCTCTCTCCGTCCCTCCTCTCCCCGTCCCTCCTCTGGTCCTTCTCTCTCCGTCCCTCCTCTCCCCGTCCCTCCTCTCCTGCTCCTCTCCCTGTCCCTCCTCTGGTCCTTCTCTCTCCGTCCCTCCTCTCCCCGTCCCTCCTCTGGTCCTTCTCTCTCCGTCCCTCCTCTCCCCGTCCCTCCTCTGGTCCTTCTCTCTCCCGTCCCTCCTCCTGCACCTCTCCCCGTCCCTCCTCTGGTCCTTCTCTCCCCGTCCCTCCTCTGGTCCTTCTCTCTCCCGTCCCTCCTCCTGCACCTCTCCCCGTCCCTCCTCTGGTCCTTCTCTCTCCCGTCCCTCCTCTGGTCCTCCTCTCCCCGTCCCTCCTCTGGTCCTTCTCTCTCCCGTCCCTCCTCTCCTGTTCCTCTCCCCGTCCCTCCTCTGGTCCTTCTCTCTCCCGTCCCTCCTCTCCTGTTCCTCTCCCTGTCCCTCCTCTGGTCCTTCTCTCTCCCGTCCCTCCTCTCCTGCTCCTCTCCCTGTCCCTCCTCTGGTCCTCCTCTCCCCGTCCCTCCTCTGGTCCTTCTCTCTCCCGTCCCTCCTCTCCTGTTCCTCTCCCCGTCCCTCCTCTGGTCCTTCTCTCTCCCGTCCCTCCTCTCCTGTTCCTCTCCCTGTCCCTCCTCTGGTCCTTCTCTCTCGTCCCTCCTCTCCTGCTCCTCTCCCTGTCCCTCCTCTGCTCCTCCTCTCCATGTCCCTCTTTTCCTACACCTCTCCCGTCCCTCCTCCTGCTCCTCTCCCCGTCCCTCCTCCTGCACCTCTCCCCGTCCCTCCTCTGGTCCTTCTCTCTCCCGTCCCTCCTCTCCTGTTCCTCTCCCCGTCCCTCCTCTGGTCCTTCTCTCTCCCGTCCCTCCTCTCCTGTTCCTCTCCCTGTCCCTCCTCTGGTCCTTCTCTCTCGTCCCTCCTCTCCTGCTCCTCTCCCCGTCCCTCCTCTCCTGCTCCTCTCCCCGTCCCCTCTCCTGCTCCTCTCCCCGTCCCCTCTCCTGCTCCTCTCCCCGTCCCTCCTCTGCTCCTCCCTTCCTCCTCTCCTGTTCCTCTCCCTGTCCCTCCTTCTGTTCCTCCCCTCCTCCTCTCCTGCTCCTCTCCCCGTCCCTCCTCTGCTCCTCTCCCTGTCCCTCCTTCTGTTCCCCCCCCTCCTCCTCTGCTCCTCCTCTCCCCATCCCTCCTCTGCTCCTCCTCTCCCCGTCCCTCCTCTCCTGTTCCTCTCCCCGTCCCTCCTTCTGTTCCTCCCCTCCTCCTCTCCCCGTCCCCTCTCCTGCTCCTCTCCCCGTCCCTCCTCTGCTCCTCTCCCTGTCCCTCCTTCTGTTCCCCCCTCCTCCTCTCCTGCTCCTCTCCCCGCCCCTCCTCTGCTCCTCTCCCTGTCCCTCCTCTGCTCCTCTCCCCGTCCCTCCTCTGCTCCTCTCCCGCCCCTCCTCTGCTCCTCTCCCCGTCCCTCCTCTGCTCCTCTCCCCGTCCCTCCTCTGCTCCTCTCCCCGTCCCTCCTCTGCTCCTCTCCCCGTCCCTCCTCTGCTCCTCTCCCCGTCCCTCCTCTCTCCTCCTTGTCCCGCCTCTCTCCTCCTTGTCCCTCCTCTGCTCCTCTCCCCCTCTCCTGCTCCTCTCCCCATCCCCCTCCTGCTCCTCTCCCCATCTCCCTCTCCTGCTCCTCTCCCCCTCTCATGCTCCTCTCCCCGTCCCTCCTCTCTCCTCCTTGTCCCTCTGCTCCTCTCCCCCTCCTGCTCCTCTCCCCGTCCCCCTCCTGCTCCTCTCCCCCTCTCCTGCTCCTCTCCCCGTCTCTCCTCTCCTGCTCCTCTCCCCCCTCTCATGCTCCTCTCCCCGTCCCTCCTCTGCTCCTCCGCACTCCTCCCCTCAGGCCCTCGTTGAGTTGGGCTGTATCAAGAAGAAGTACGTGACCAGACGTCCCAAACCCTCCCTCTTCTCCCGTCCAGCCGCCGTCCTCATGGTGGGGGAGGAGAGAGAGGGAGAGACGGGGGTGAGGCTGGAGGAGACGGGGGTGAGGCTGGAGGAGACGGGGGTGAGGCTGGAGGAGACGGGGGTGAGGCTGGAGGAGACGGGGGTGAGGCTGGAGGAGACGGGGGTAAGACCGGCTGAGACGACCACTGTGTTCTATGAGCCGACCATCGACTGCTGTCTGCGTCTAGGACAGGTTTTACCCCATGAAAACAACTGGAACCAGTGGGTCCAGTTCGCACAACATGAGAACAAACAGTAAGGACTGGAGTTAAAACTGATCTGGGTTCTAATTCTTTAGTACCTCGCTGTACTGAAACGTTTTTATACTGAAAATGTTTTGCAACAAAAAAAGTTTATATTGTGAAAAATGAAAGTTAGTCCCTATGATTCTGTTGTTAGTGGATACACACCAGGACTGCTAGGGGACGGGAGTTTTACTTGATCACGATTAATAGGCCCAGGAGTTAAAACAACAAGTTTCTTCACAGTGGTTAACCCAAAGATCTTTAGTTCTGACTCTTACCGGACAGCAAGATTAGATTTTAGCTATAAAAAAAATGCTGTTTAGTTTCAGTTGTAGTGACACAGATCTCTGGGAATTAGTTTCACATCTTAGATGTCCTTTCATTGGGGAAAACATGTTATGGTTTCATCTCAGTTTTGTTATTGTTTTCTTGAAAGTGTGATTTAATAAAAAGTTAAAATTGTGAAATGAGAGTCGTGATTCTTTAAAAAAAATCTAAGATGAAACAAGTTATTTAGTTTATTTTTTAAAAGAGAGAAGAGTCGCTTTGTTTTATGGTTTGTCAACATGGACACAGAACTGTTCAATACATAACTTCATGTTTTCACTTTATTCAGCATGAAAAGTATATTGCTGCTGGTTCAGTAACCTGCCCTGTTGCTGGGTCAGTAACCTGCCCTGTTGCTGGGTCAGTAACCTGCCCTGTTGCTGGTTCATCAACCTGCCCTGTTGCTGGTTCAGTAACCTGCCCTGTTGCTGGTTCAGTAACCTGCCCTGTTGCTGGTTCAGTAACCTGCCCTGTTGCTGGTTCAGTAACCTGCCCTGTTGCTGGTTCAGTAACCTGCCCTGTTGCTGGTTCAGTAACCTGCCCTGTTGCTGGGTCAGTAACCTGCCCTGTTGCTGGTTCAGTAACCTGCCCTGCTGGGTCAGTAACCTGCCCTGTTGCTGGGTCAGTAACCTGCCCTGTTGCTGGGTCAGTAACCAGCCCTGTTGCTGGTTCAGTAACCTGCCCTGTTGCTGGTTCAGTAACCTGCCCTGTTGCTGGTTCAGTAACCTGCCCTGTTGCTGGGTCAGTAACCTGCCCTGTTGCTGGGTCAGTAACCTGCCCTGTTGCTGGGTCAGTAACCTGCCCTGGTTGCTGGGTCAGTAACCAGCCCTGTTGCTGGGTCAGTAACCTGCCCTGTTGCTGGGTCAGTAACCAGCCCTGTTGCTGGGTCAGTAACCAGCCCTGGTTGCTGGGTCAGTAACCATCCCTGTTGCTGGGTCAGTAACCATCCCTGTTGCTGGGTCAGTAACCAGCCCTGTTGCTGGGTCAGTAACCAGCCCTGTTGCTGGGTCAGTAACCAGCCCTGGTTGCTGGGTCAGTAACCAGCCCTGGTTGCTGGGTCAGTAACCAGCCCTGGTTGCTGGGTCAGTAACCAGCCCTGGTTGCTGGGTCAGTAACCAGCCCTGGTTGCTGGGTCAGTAACCAGCCCTGGTTGCTGGGTCAGTAACCAGCCCGGTTGCTGGGTCAGTAACCAGCC
Organism: Oncorhynchus gorbuscha; assembly: GCF_021184085.1. Taxonomy (NCBI): domain Eukaryota; kingdom Metazoa; phylum Chordata; class Actinopteri; order Salmoniformes; family Salmonidae; genus Oncorhynchus; species Oncorhynchus gorbuscha. The sequence goes on from NW_025745339.1 coordinate 84,151, forward strand.
CTGTTGCTGGGTCAGTAACCAGCCCTGTTGCTGGGTCAGTAACCAGTCCTGTTTGCTGGGTCAGTAACCAGTCCTGTTTGCTGGGTCAGTAACCAGTCCTGTTTGCTGGGTCAGTAACCAGCCCTGTTTGCTGGGTCAGTAACCAGCCCTGTTGCTGGGTCAGTAACCAGCCCTGTTGCTGGGTCAGTAACCAGCCCTGTTGCTGGGTCAGTAACCAGCCCTGTTGCTGGGTCAGTAACCAGTCCTGTTGCTGGTTCAGTAACCTGCCCTGTTGCTGGTTCAGTAACCTGCCCTGTTGCTGGTTCCTATTTCGCAACAAAGCCTCCTTCACTCACGGCGCCAAGCTTACCCTAGTAAAACTGACTATCTTACCGATCCTCGACTTCGGCGATGTCATCTACAAAATAGCTTCCAATACTCTACTTAGCAAACTGGATGCAGTTTATCACAGTGCCATCCGTTTTGTTACCGAATCACCTTATGCCACCCGTCTCCTGCGACCTGAATGCTCTAGTCGGCTGGCCCTCGCTACATATTCATCGCCAGACCCACTGGCTCCAGGTCATCTATAAGTCTATGCTAGGTAAAGCTCAGTCTTATCTCACCTCTCTGGTCACGATAACAACACCCACCCGTAGCACGCGTTCCAGCAGGTGAATCTCACTGATCATCCCTAAAGCCAACACCTCATTTGGCCACCTTTCGTTCCAGTACTCTGCTGCCTGTGACTGGAACGAATTGCAAAAATCGCTGAAGTTGGAGACTTTTATCTCCCTCACCAACTTTAAACATCTGCTATCTGAGCAGCTAACCGATCGCTGCAGCTGTACATAGTCTATCGGTAAATAGCCCACCCAATTTTACCTACCTCATCCCCATACTGTTTATATTTATTTACTTTTCTGCTCTTTTGCACACCAGTATCTCTACTTGCACATCATCATCTGCTCATTTACCACTCCAGTGTTAATCTGCAAAATTGTAATAATTCGCTCCTATGGCCAATTTATTGCCTTACCTCCTCATGCCTTTTGCACACACTGTATATAGACTTTCTTTCTTCTACTGTGTTATTGGTTTGTTAATTGTTTACTCCATGTGTAACTCTGTGTTGTCTATGTCACACTGCTTTGCTTTATCTTGGCCAGGTTGCAATTGTAAATGAGAACTTGTTCCTCAGCTAGCCTACCTGGTTAAATAAAGGTGTTCCTCAACTAGCCTACCTGGTTAAATAAAGGTGTTCTCAGCTAGCCTACCTGGTTAAATAAAGGTGTTCCTCAACTAGCCTACCTGGTTAAATAAAGGTGTTCTCAGCTAGCCTACCTGGTTAAATAAAGGTGTTCTCAATTAGCCTACCTGGTTAAATAAAGGTGTTCTCAATTAGCCCACCTGGTTAAATAAAGGTGTTCCTCAACTAGCCTACCTGGTTAAATAAAGGTGTTCTCAACTAGCCTACCTGGTTAAATAAAGGTGTTCTCAACTAGCCCACCTGGTTAAATAAAGGTGTTCTCAACTAGCCTACCTGGTTAAATACAGGTGTTCTCAACTAGCCTACCTGGTTAAATAAAGGTGTTCTCAACTAGCCTACCTGGTTAAATAAAGGTGTTCTCAGCTAGCCTACCTGGTTAAATAAAGATGTTCGTCAACTAGCCTACCTGGTTAAATAAAGGTGTTCTCAACTAGCCTACCTGGTTAAATAAAGGTGTTCCTCAACTAGCCTACCTGGTTAAATAAAGGTGAAATAAAAAATCAACAAGTATTTGAACCGTGTCACATCAGCTTTTCCAAATCAGTTCCATGTTGATTAAACTTCATCACGTAGATTTCCATTGTTGAAATGACGTTCGTGGATTCAACCAGTCTGTCCCCCGGAGTGTCACTGTTACCTTGTCAGGTGTAAGTGTCACTGTTACCTTGTCAGGTGTCCTCAAGTGTCACTGTTACCTTGTCAGGTGTCCCCAAAGTGTCAACCTTGTCATAAAAAATCATGTCCCCACCGGAGTGTCACTGTTACCTTGTCAGGTGTCACTGTTACCTTGTCAGGTGTCCCCACCGGAGTGTCACTGTTACCTTGTCAGGTGTCCCCACCGGAGTGTCAAATCACCTTGTCAGGTGTCCCCAGCGGAGTGTCACTGTTACCTTGTCAGGTGTCCCCACCGGAGTGTCACTGTTACCTTGTCAGGTGTCACTGTTACCTTGTCAGGTGTCCAAACGGAGTGTCACTGTTACCTTGTCAGGTGTCACTGTTACCTTGTCAGGTGTCCCCAGCGGAGTGTCACTGTTACCTTGTCAGGTGTCCCCAGCGGAGTGTCACTGTTACCTTGTCAGGTGTCCCCACCGGAGTGTCACTGTTACCTTGCCAGGTGTCCCCAGCGGAGTGTCTGTTACCTTGTCAGGTGTCCCCAGCGGAGTGTCACTGTTACCTTGTCAGGTGTCCCCACCGGAGTGTCACTGTTACCTTGTCAGGTGTCCCCAGCGGAGTGTCACTGTTACCTTGTCAGGTGTCACTGTTACCTTGTCAGGTGTCCCCAGCGGAGTGTCACTGTTACCTTGTCAGGTGTCCCCAGCGGAGTGTCACTGTTACCTTGTCAGGTGTCCCCAGCGGAGTGTCACTGTTACCTTGTCAGGTGTCACTGTTACCTTGTCAGGTGTCCCCAGCGGAGTGTCACCGTTACCTTGTCAGGTGTCCCCAGCGGAGTGTCACTGTTACCTTGTCAGGTGTCACTGTTACCTTGTCAGGTGTCCCCAGCGGAGTGTCACTGTTACCTTGTCAGGTGTCACTGTTACCTTGTCAGGTGTCCCCAGCGGAGTGTCACTGTTACCTTGTCAGGTGTCCCCAGCGGAGTGTCACTGTTACCTTGCCAGGTGTCCCCAGCGGAGTGTCACTGTTACCTTGTCAGGTGTCCCCAGCGGAGTGTCACTGTTACCTTGTCAGGTGTCACTGGTACCTTGCCAGGTGTCCCCAGCGGAGTGTCACTGTTACCTTGCCAGGTGTCCCCAGCGGAGTGTCACTGTTACCTTGTCAGGTGTCACTGTTACCTTGTCAGGTGTCCCCAGCGGAGTGTCACTGTTACCTTGTCAGGTGTCCCCAGCGGAGTGTCACTGTTACCTTGTCAGGTGTCACTGTTACCTTGTCAGGTGTCACTGTTACCTTGTCAGGTGTCACTGTTACCTTGTCAGGTGTCACTGTTACCTTGTCAGGTGTCCCCAGCGGAGTGTCACCGTTACCTTGTCAGGTGTCCCCAGCGGAGTGTCACTGTTACCTTGTCAGGTGTCCCCAGCGGAGTGTCACTGTTACCTTGTCAGGTGTCCCCAGCGGAGTGTCACTGTTACCTTGTCAGGTGTCCCCACCGGAGTGTCACTGTTACCTTGTCAGGTGTCCCCACCGGAGTGTCACTGTTACCTTGTCAGGTGTCCCCAGCGGAGTGTCACTGTTACCTTGTCAGGTGTCCCCACCGGAGTGTTACTGTTACCTTGTCAGGTGTCCCCAGCGGAGTGTCACTGTTACCTTGTCAGGTGTCACCGTTACCTTGTCAGGTGTCCCCAGCGGAGTGTCACCGTTACCTTGTCAGGTGTCCCCTCTCCAGACTCCAGCTACGGGAGAGGGAGACCAGGCCAGGGGTTCAGGTCTTTATTCACAGCCTGCTATACTAGCTAGTAGTTTACTGTCTTATAATGTCAAGATCCTGTCAAATGAACAGTTCAATTGGATTGTGTAGATCAGTGTGTTGGAGGGTTAGTATGTGTGTTGGTGTGCCTTTGTGTGTGTCCTGTAACCAGGTTCATAACTGTGTGTGTGTGTGTGTGTGTGTGTGTGTGTGTGTGTGTGTGTGTGTGTGTGTGTGTGTGTGTGTGTGTGTGTGTGTGTGTGTGTGTGTGTGTGTGTGTGTGTGTGTGTGTGTGTGTGTGTGTACCTTATCTCTGTGTGTGTCTGTAACCAGGTTCATAGCTGATGGTGTGTGTGTGTTGGTGTACCTTATCTTTGTGTGTGTCCTGTATTTGTTACTTTTATTTCTTATTGTTGGGGGGGGGTAAAAAATGAAACAATTAAACCACATGGTTGGTTAAGGGCAGCAGTCAGTCAGCATTTCACTGGAAGGTTGTTAGAGGAATTACATTCCTACATATTTATTAACCAATTCAATTAATACACTCAGCCCATTTCTAAGGATTTGTAAGATACTTATTTGCATAAAATGGGCGGAGACCAGTCTCAAAATAAGGCACTAGCGTTTATTCGCGAGAGTACTGACCATGATACAATTTACAACGGGTTATAAACTGAAAATGACGTCATTATAGTTCACAAGCCTTCCTACATCGTTCCCTCGCCGGGTTTAGATCATTTACGACCAGGCCAAGGTCTCCCTGTGTAGATAAGCATTCTAGCCGGTCTGACGATAAGTTCATTCGTTTCTACCAAGGAACAGACAGTCTTTGTTCTAATTCTTGATTATAGTTACACATTATATTCAGTACTAGGATTCAAATAAAATTCATAAATCTATACAGTAACATAATTAGTATTCTGATTAGTACATATACAGTAACATACTAGTATTCTGATAAGTACATATACAGTAACATAATAGTATTCTGATTAGTACATATACAGTAACATAATAGTATTCTGATTAGTACATATACAGTAACATAATAGTATTCTGATTAGTACATATACAGTAACATAATAGTATTCTGATTAGTCAGTCCTGATTGAAATGTATACATATGAAGGTGTAACATACGTATAGTATTCTAGCCAGCTACGTAGCTGAGGGTGTGTGTTCTGTAGCCATATGTAGCTGAATGTATAGCCAGCTACATAGCTGAAGGTGTGTGTTCTGTAGCCAGCTACGTAGCTGAGGGTGTGTGTTCTGTAGCCAGCTACGTAGCTGAAGGTGTGTGTTCTGTAGCCAGCTACGTAGCTGAAGGTGTGTGTTCTGTAGCCAGCTACGTAGCTGAAGGTGTGTGTTCTGTAGCCAGCTACGTAGCTGAAGGTGTGTGTTCTGTAGCCAGCTAAGTAGCTCAAGGTGTGTGTTCTGTAGCCAGCTAAGTAGCTCAAGGTGTGTGTTCTGTAGCCAGCTATGTAGCTGAAGGTGTATTCTGTAGCCAGCTACATAGCTGAAGGTGTGTGTTCTGTAGCCAGCTACGTATCTGAAGGTGTATTCTGTAGCCAGCTACGTAGCTGAAGGTGTGTTCTGTAGCCAGCTACGTAGCTGAAGGTGTGTGTTCTGTAGCCAACTACGTAGCTGAAGGTGTGTGTTCTGTAGCCAGCTACGTAGCTGAAGGTGTGTGTTCTGTAGCCAGCTACGTAGCTGAAGGTGTGTGTTCTGTAGCCAGCTACGTAGCTGAATGAGACCGCTCTCCTGTATAGGAGTCCGATGTCGTGGAATTACTCTACCCAATGAGGAGAGACATTTATTTATTCAAAATAATTCTACTTTATTCATCAGTTAATTATTGCAATAACGTAGCTGGTCAGGCGTATGCACTTCTGAGGTGTTCGGCCGAGGGCTTAATGAAACCAGGAGTACAACAGCCCTTTATAGTCAAACTACCTCATGCAAGCATATACAAGACATGTGATCTTGGTATGTTTTATGAAGGATGAGACGAGACTGGGGTAAAAGTACCGAATTGGGTCGACTCGCTCTGTAACAACAGGGGGTTGTTCTAGTAAAACAACAGGAGCCTCTCTAGACGGTCGTTAGAAGGGAAATAGAGCAACGGTTCCTTGAATTGAGTCGAGCGCCTTTTCTCTGTCTGCCAAGGGGATGTGTGGTTTCTCACACACACACACACACACACACACACACACACACACACACACACACACACACACACACACACACACACACACACACACACACACACACATATATACACACACATATACACACACACACACACACACATATCCACACACATATCCACCCGCACACACGCACACATACCCACCCACAAACACACACACATACCCACCCACAAACACACACATACACACACACACACCCACACATACCCACACACACACACTCATACCCACCCACCCACGTACACCTGCAAGAAGCTATATAGCCTTTTTTTTTAACTTCACACATTAGAAGTCATATAAACTTTTAAAAGTTGTTCCAAACATTTAATTGCTTCGAGGTTTTAGCGATTTGTCCCCTAACGCTTCCCTCACCAATCAGAAACCCTACTACAGCGTTATTAGCATAAACGCAATTCAACAACAACAACAACAATGTGATTAGAACCTTCTAGCGCTCGGCACAGTCTCACATGGTAAGTAACTTCCCTTTTGGTTTACCGAGTTTAAGACACTCTAGTTTCAGCACATCCTTCCCAGATATAAATGACAACACTAGATTCATTACAGCAAAGCACTTGCTTCCAGAGTTCATCTGCTTCTTACTAGAGAACACAGAGAAAGACCAGTGACATTTAGGGATCACAGCGTCTCCGGGTTTTTAACCAATATTAACGATTTGTCCCCTACACAGATCACTGAGGTAACACGATGTCACTCTGATTCCAACTCATCACCTACACAGATCACTGAGGTCAACACGATGTAACTCTGCTTCCAACTCATCACCTACACAGACCACTGAGGTAACACGATGTCACTCTGATTCCAACTCATCACCTACACAGACCACTGAGGTAAATGTACTCTGATTCCAACTCATCACCTACACAGATCACTGAGGCAACACGATGTAACTCTGCTTCCAACTCATCACCTACACAGACCACTGAGGTAACACGATGTCACTCTGCTTCCAACTCATCACCTACACAGATCACTGAGGTCAACACGATGTAACTCTGATTCCAACTCATCACCTACACAGATCACTGAGGTCAACACGATGTAACTCTGCTTCCAACTCATCACCTAAACAGACCACTGAGGTAACACGATGTAACTCTGCCTCCAACTCATCACCTACACAGACCACTGAGGCAACACGATGTAACTCTGCCTCCAACTCATCACCTACACAGATCACTGAGGCAACACGATGTAACTCTGCTTCCAACTCATCACCTACACAGATCACTGAGGTAACACGATGTAACTCTGCCTCCAACTCATCACCTACACAGATCACTGAGGCAACACGATGTAACTCTGCCTCCAACTCATCACCTACACAGACCACTGAGGCAACACAATGTAACTCTGCCTTCCAACTCATCACCTACACAGATCACTGAGGTAAATGTACTCTGCTTCCAACTCATCACCTACACAGATCACTGAGGTAAATGTACTCTGCCTCCAACTCATCACATACACAGATCACTGAGGCAACACGATGTAACTCTGATTCCAACTCATCACCTACACAGATCACTGAGGCAACACGATGTAACTCTGCCTCCAACTCATCACCTACACAGACCAGATCACGATGACTCTGATTCCAACTCATCACCTACACAGACCACTGAGGTAAAACTCTGATTCCAACTCATCACCTACACAGATCACTGAGGCAACACGATGTAACTCTGCTTCCAACTCATCACCTACACAGACCACTGAGGTAACACGATGTCACTCTGATTCCAACTCATCACCTACACAGACCACTGAGGTAAATGTACTCTGATTCCAACTCATCACCTACACAGATCACTGAGGCAACACGATGTAACTCTGCTTCCAACTCATCACCTACACAGACCACTGAGGTCAACACGATGTAACTCTGCTTCCAACTCATCACCTACACAGACCACTGAGGTAACACGATGTAACTCTGCCTCCAACTCATCACCTACACAGACCACTGAGGCAACACGATGTAACTCTGCTTCCAACTCATCACCTACACAGATCACTGACGTAAAATGTAACTCTGCTTCCAACTCATCACCTACGCAGATCACTGAGGTAAATGTACTCTGGTTCCAACTCATTGACACAGATCACTGAGGCAACAAGATGTTACTCTGTTGCAACTCATCACCTACACAGATCACTGAGGCCCCGATGTAACTCTCCTTCCACTCCCCTACACTCACTTCCATTACATTTACATTTCCAACTCATTTACCAGATCACTCCTTCCTGCCTCCCTCATCACCTTCCATCACTGAGGCAACCTCCTCTCCTTCCATCCATCACCTACTCCTTCCATCCTCTCCCCCTTCCTTCCATCCCTACACCCTGAGGCAACACGATGTAACTCTGCTTCCATCCCTACACGTCCCCCATGGTTCTTCCATCCAATCCGGCTGTTGCATCTTCCTCCCTCTCCCCCTCTCCTTCCACCCCCTCTCCTTCCATTACATTTACATTTAAGTCATTTACCCCCTCTCCTTCCATCCTCCCTCCCCCCTCTCCTTCCATCCCTCCCCCCTCTCCTCCCATCCCTCCCCCTCTCCTTCCATCCATCCCCCTCTCCTTCCATCCCTCCTTCCATCCCTCCCCCTCTCCTTCCATCCCTCCCCTCTCCTTCCATCCCTCCCCCTCTCCTTCCATCCATCCCCCCTCTCCTTCCTCCCTCCCCCTCCCTTCCCCCTCCCCCTCTCCTTCCATCCCTCCCTCCCCCCTCCTTCCATCCCTCCCCCTTCCATCCATCCCCCTCTCCTTCCATCACATACCTCTCTCCTTCTCCCTCTCTCCTTCATCCCTGCCCCCCCTCCCCCCATCCCCCCCTGCTCCAGTTTCATCCCTTCCACCCTCTCCTAAAGCAACAGTTACCTATCATTAAGACTAAAGCAACAGTTGCCTATCATTAAGACTAAAGCAACAGTTGCCTATCATTAAGACTAAAGCAACAGTTTTCCTATCATTAAGACTAAAGCAACAGTTACCTATCATTAAGACTAAAGCAACAGTTACCTATCATTAAGAGTAAAGCAACAGTTACCTATCATTTTCCATTAAACTACTCATTAAGACTAAAGCAACAGTTACCTATCATTAAGACTAAAGCAACAGTTACCTATCATTAAGACTCCCAACAGTTACCTATCATTAAGACTAAAGCAACAGTCCATCCCTTCTTCCATTAAGACTAAAGCAACAGTTACCTATCATTAAGACTAATCCAACAGTTACCTATCATTAAGATAAAGCAACAGTTACCTATCATTTTATTAAACTCCATTAAGACTCCTTCAACAGTTACCTATCATTAAGACTAAAGCAACAGTTACCTATCATTAAGACTAAAGCAACAGTTACCTATCATTAAGACTCTCTCCCTCTGTTACCTATCATTAAGAGTAAAGTCCCAACAGTTACCTATCATTCCAGTTTCAACTTCCACCTGGCCGTAAGACTAAAGCAACAGTTACCTATCATTAAGACTAAAGCAACAGTTACCTATCATTAAGACTAAAGCAACAGTTGCCTATCATTAAGACTAAAGCAACAGTTACCTATCATTAAGACTAAAGCAACAGTTACCTATCATTAAGACTAAAGCAACAGTTACCTATCAATTTACGCATTAAGACTAAATCAACAGTTACCTATCATTAAGACTAAAGCAACAGTTACCTATCATTAAGACTAAAGCAACAGTTGCCTATCATTAAGGCTAAATCAACAGTTACCTATCATTAAGAATAAAGCAACAGTTACCTATCATTAAGAATAAAGCAACAGTTACCTATCATTAAGACTAAAGCAACAGTTACCTATCATTAAGACTAAAGCAACAGTTGCCTATCATTAAGACTAAAGCAACAGTTGCCTATCATTAAGACTAAAGCAACAGTTACCTATCATTAAGACTAAAGCAACAGTTGCCTATCATTAAGACAAAAGCAACAGTTACCTATCATTAAGACTAAAGCAACAGTTACCTATCATTAAGACTAAAGCAACAGTTGCCTATCATTAAGAATAAAGCAACAGTTACCTATCATTAAGACTAAAGCAACAGTTACCTATCATTTTATTAAACTACGCATTAAGACTAAAGCAACAGTTACCTATCATTAAGACTAAAGCAACAGTTACCTATCATTAAGACTAAAGCAACAGTTACCTATCATTAAGACTAAAGCAACAGTTGCCTATCATTAAGACTAAAGCAACAGTTACCCTAAATCATTAAGACTAAAGCAACAGTTACCTATCATTAAGACTAAAGCAACAGTTACCTATCATTAAGACTAAAGCAACAGTTACCTATCATTAAGACTAAAGCAACAGTTACCTATCATTAAGACTAAATCAACAGTTGCCTATCATTAAGAATAAAGCAACAGTTACCTATCATTAAGACTAAAGCAACAGTTACCTATCATTAAGACTAAAGCAACAGTTACCTATCATTAAGACTAAAGCAACAGTTACCTATCACTAAGACTAAAGCAACAGTTACCTATCATTAAGAATAAAGCAACAGTTACCTATCATTAAGACTAAAGCAACAGTTACCTATCATTAAGACTAAAGCAACAGTTACCTATCATTAAGACATAAAGCAACAGTTGCCTATCATTAAGAATAAAGCAACAGTTACCTATCATTAAGACTAAAGCAACAGTTACCTATCATTAAGAATAAAGCAACAGTTACCTATCATTAAGACTAAAGCAACAGTTACCTATCATTTTATAAAAACAGTTACCTATCATTAAGACTAAAGCAACAGTTACCTATCATTAAGACTAAAGCAACAGTTGCCTATCATTAAGACTAAAGCAACAGTTACCTATCATTAAGACTAAAGCAACAGTTACCTATCATTAAGACTAAAGCAACAGTTACCTATCATTTTATTAAACAGTTACCTATCATTAAGACTAAAGCAACAGTTACCTATCATTAAGAATAAAGCAACAGTTACCTATCATTAAGACTAAAGCAACAGTTACCTATCATTTTAAGCATTAAGACTAAAGCAACAGTTACCCAGTTACCTATCATTAAGACTAAAGCAACAGTTACCTATCATTAAGAATAAAGCAACAGTTACCTATCATTAAGACTAAAGCAACAGTTACCTATCATTAAGACTAAAGCAACAGTTACCTATCATTAAGACTAAAGCAACAGTTACCTATCATTTTATTAAACAGTTACCTATCATTAAGACTAAAGCAACAGTTACCTATCATTAAGACTAAAGCAACAGTTACCTATCATTAAGACTAAAGCAACAGTTACCTATCATTAAGAATAAAGCAACAGTTACCTATCATTAAGACTAAAGCAACAGTTACCTATCATTAAGACTAAAGCAACAGTTGTCTATCATTAAGACTAAAGCAACAGTTGCCTATCATTAAGACTAAAGCAACAGTTGCCTATCATTAAGACTAAAGCAACAGTTACCTATCATTAAGACTAAAGCAACAGTTACCTATCATTAAGACTAAAGCAACAGTTACCTATCATTAAGAATAAAGCAACAGTTACCTATCATTAAGACTAAAGCAACAGTTACCTATCATTAAGAATAAAGCAACAGTTACCTATCATTAAGAATAAAGCAACAGTTACCTATCATTAAGACTAAAGCAACAGTTGCCTATCATTAAGACTAAAGCAACAGTTGCCTATCATTAAGACAAAAGCAACAGTTGCCTATCATTAAGACTAAAGCAACAGTTACCTATCATTAAGACTAAAGCAACAGTTGCCTATCATTAAGAATAAAGCAACAGTTACCTATCATTAAGACTAAAGCAACAGTTACCTATCATTTTATTAAACTACGCATTAAGACTAAAGCAACAGTTACCTATCATTAAGACTAAAGCAACAGTTGCCTATCATTAAGAATAAAGCAACAGTTACCTATCATTAAGACTAAAGCAACAGTTACCTATCATTAAGAATAAAGCAACAGTTACCTATCATTTTATTAAACTACGCATTAAGACTAAAGCAACAGTTACCTATCATTAAGAATAAAGCAACAGTTACCTATCATTAAGACTAAAGCAACAGTTACCTATCATTAAGACTAAAGCAACAGTTACCTATCATTAAGACTAAAGCAACAGTTACCTATCATTAAGAATAAAGCAACAGTTACCTATCATTAAGACTAAAGCAACAGTTACCTATCATTAAGACTAAAGCAACAGTTACCTATCATTAAGAATAAAGCAACAGTTACCTATCATTAAGACTAAAGCAACAGTTGCCTATCATTAAGAATAAAGCAACAGTTACCTATCATTAAGAATAAAGCAACAGTTACCTATCATTAAGAATAAAGCAACAGTTACCTATCATTAAGACTAAAGCAACAGTTACCTATCATTAAGACTAAAGCAACAGTTACCTATCATTAAGACTAAAGCAACAGTTACCTATCATTAAGACTAAAGCAACAGTTACCTATCATTAAGACTAAAGCAACAGTTACCTATCATTAAGACTAAAGCAACAGTTACCTATCATTAAGACTAAAGCAACAGTTACCTATCATTAAGAATAAAGCAACAGTTACCTATCATTAAGACTAAAGCAACAGTTACCTATCATTTTATTAAACAGTTACCTATCATTAAGACTAAAGCAACAGTTACCTATCATTAAGACTAAAGCAACAGTTACCTATCATTAAGACTAAAGCAACAGTTACCTATCATTAAGAATAAAGCAACAGTTACCTATCATTAAGACTAAAGCAACAGTTACCTATCATTTTATTAAACTACGCATTAAGACTAAAGCAACAGTTACCTATCATTAAGAATAAAGCAACAGTTACCTATCATTTTTATTAAAGCAACAGCATCATTAAGACTAAAGCAACAGTTACCTATCATTAAGACTAAAGCAACAGTTACCTATCATTAATGAATAAAGCAACAGTTACCTATCATTAAGACTAAAGCAACAGTTACCTATCTTTAAGACTAAAGCAACAGTTACCTATCATTTTATTAAACTGACATTAAGTTCTAAAGCAACAGTTACCTATCATTGACTAAAGCAACAGTTACCTATCATTACGACTAAAGCAACAGTTACCTATCATTACTTTTAAAGACAGTTACCTATTTTTACGATAAAGAACAGTTTACCTATCATTAAGACTAAAGCAACAGTTACCTATCATTAAGACTAAAGCAATTGTTACCTATCATTAAGAATGGCGCTAGCAACAGTTACCTATCATTAAGACTAAAGCCTCAGTTAAATAGTGATTTTGTTAAACTCCTTAAGACTGGCGCTGCCAGTTACCTCATCGCCCCCTTTTCAGCCTCATAAATAGTGATTGTGAGCCTCCAGTTACCTATCATTTTATTAAACTCATTAAGACCATTTCCAGCCTCATCTTTTTAGTGATTGTGAATCATGTGTGGCGCTCATTGTAATGACATTCATCACCCCCTTTTCAGCCTCATAATGAGCCTCCCAGACGTGGCGCATAAATAGTGATTGTGGATTTGCATTTTTTTGAAAATGGTAATAAGTTGTGTCATTCCTCATCACCCCCTTTTCAGCCTCATAACAAAGTGATTGTGTAGCTTTGTGTGTTTTTGTTTTTGGCGAAAAAGTCTCCTCATCACCCCTTTTCCAGCCTCATAAATAGTGATTTTTCGTGAGCCTCCTGTGACGTGGCGCTGGCGTCTCCTCATCGCCCCCTTTTCAGCCTCATAAATAGTGATTGTGAGCCTCCTGTGACGTGGCGCTGCCCGTCTCCTCATCAGCCTCCCCTTTTCAGCCTCATAAATAGTGATTGTGAGCCTCCTGTGACGTGGCGCTGCCCGTCTCCTCATCACCCCCTTTTCAGCCTCATAAATAGTGATTGTGAGCCTCCTGTGACGTGGCGCTGCCCGTCTCCTCATCACCCCTTTCCAGCCTCATAAATAGTGATTGTGAGCCTCCTGTGACGTGGCGCTGCCCGTCTCCTCATCACGCCCCCTTTTCAGCCTCATAAATAGTGATTGTGAGCCTCCTGTGACGTGGCGCTGGCCGTCTCCTCATCACCCCCTTTCCAGCCTCATAAATAGTGATTGTGAGCCTCCTGTGACGTGGCGCTGCCCGTCTCCTCATCACCGCCCCCTTTTCAGCCTCATAAATAGTGATTGTGAGCCTCCTGTGACGTGGCGCTGGCCGTCTCCTCATCACCCCCTTTCAGCCTCATAAATAGTGATTGTGAGCCTCCTGTGACGTGGCGCTGCCCGTCTCCTCATCACCCCCTTTCCAGCCTCATAAATAGTGATTGTGAGCCTCCTGTGACGTGGCGCTGCCCGTCTCCTCATCATCGCCCCCTTTCCAGCCTCATAAATAGTGATTGTGAGCCTCCTGTGACGTGGCGCTGGCCGTCTCCTCATCACCCCCTTTCCAGCCTCATAAATAGTGATTGTGAGCCTCCTGTGACGTGGCGCTGCCCGTCTCCTCATCACCCCCTTTTCCAGCCTCATAAATAGTGATTGTGAGCCTCCTGTGACGTGGCGCTGGCCATCTCCTCATCACCCCCTTTTCAGCCTCATAAATAGTGATTGTGAGCCTCCTGTGACGTGGCGCTGGCCGTCTCCTCATCATCACCCCTTTTCAGCCTCATAAATAGTGATTGTGAGCCTCCTGTGACGTGGCGCTGCCCGTCTCCTCATCATCGCCCCCTTTTCCAGCCTCATAAATAGTGATTGTGAGCCTCCTGTGACGTGGCGCTGCCCGTCTCCTCATCACCCCCTTTTCAGCCTCATAAATAGTGATTGTGAGCCTCCTGTGACGTGGCGCTGCCCGTCTCCTCATCGCCCCCTTTTCCAGCCTCATAAATAGTGATTGTGAGCCTCCTGTGACGTGGCGCTGCCCGTCTCCTCATCATCGCCCCCTTTTCCAGCCTCATAAATAGTGATTGTGAGCCTCCTGTGACGTGGCGCTGCCCGTCTCCTCATCACCCCCTTTCCAGCCTCATAAATAGTGATTGTGAGCCTCCTGTGACGTGGCGCTGCCCGTCTCCTCATCATCACCCCCTTTCCAGCCTCATAAATAGTGATTGTGAGCCTCCTGTGACGTGGCGCTGGCCGTCTCCTCATCGCCCCCTTTTCAGCCTCATAAATAGTGATTGTGAGCCTCCTGTGACGTGGCGCTGCCCGTCTCCTCATCACCCCTTTTCAGCCTCATAAATAGTGATTGTGAGCCTCCTGTGACGTGGCGCTGCCCGTCTCCTCATTGCCCCCTTTTCCAGCCTCATAAATAGAAACATGAATCGGGGTAGAATAACCGGCGTTCTCTGGTGATGACAGGGAGCATCGCTGTGTTGTGTTTCTATGGTTTCACTCTGGCAGAGGGTGGTGTGTGTGTGTGTGTGTCTGTCTGTGTCTGTCTGTGTCTGTCTGTCTGTGTCTGTCTGTGTGTCTGTGTCTGTCTGTCTGTGTGTGTCTGTGTGTGTGTGTCTGTGTGTCTGTGTGTCTGTGTGTCTGTCTGTCTGTCTGTCTGTCTGTCTGTCTGTCTGTCTGTCTGTCTGTCTGTCTGTCTGTCTGTCTGTCTGTCTGTCTGTCTGTCTGTCTGTCTGTCTGTCTGTCTGTCTGTCTGTCTGTCTGTCTGCCTGTGTGTCTGTGTGTCTGTGTGTCTGTCTGTCTGTCTGCCTGCCTGCCTGCCTGCCTGCCTGCCTGCCTGCCTGCCTGCCTGCCTGCCTGCCTGCCTGCCTGCCTGCCTGCCTGCTATCACCTCAGGGTAATTCAGGAGACTCGAGATAGCAATAAACTAGAGGGACCGAAGGCGCCTGTTTAAACCAGTTTAATTAATTACCCCGCACGCTCTCTTAATTACAAACGAGGCTTGAGTGCCTGTCTGCCAGCACTCATTAATTTAACTCTTCTCTTCCTCTTAATTAGAGTTATTTACAGCCGGAATGACAGGACTATTTCCTTAATTAGTCTGAATTTAGAGTTCTGGAAAGATAATTGAAGGCCTTCTATCCACCTATAAATGACCTAATTGAAGATCTACATTCACCTATAAATGACCTAATTGAAGGCCTACATTCACCTATAAATGACCTAATTGAAGGCCTACATTCACCTATAAATGACCTAATTGAAGACCTACATTCACCTATAAATGACCTAATTGAAGGCCTACATTCACCTGTAAATGACCTAATTGATGGACCTACATTCACCTGTAAATGACCTAATTGAAGGCCTACATCCACCTATAAATGACCTAATTGATGGTCTATATTCACCTTTAAATGACCTAAAGGTCTATATTCACCTGTAAATGAGCTAATTGAAGGTCTATATTCACCTGTAAATGACCTAATTGAAGGTCTATATTCACCTGTAAATGACCTAATTGAAGGTCTATATTCACCTGTAAATGACCTAATTGAAGGTCTATATTCACCTGTAAATGACCTAATTGAAGGTCTATATTCACCTGTAAATGACCTAATTGAAGGTCTATATTCACCTGTAAATGACCTAATTGAAGGTCTATATTCACCTGTAAATGACCTAATTGAAGGTCTATATTCACCTGTAAATGACCTAATTGAAGGTCTATATTCACCTGTAAATGACCTAATTGAAGGTCTATATTCACCTGTAAATGACCTAATTGAAGGTCTATATTCACCTGTAAATGATCTAATTGAAGGTCTATATTCACCTGTAAATGATGTAATTGAAGGTCTATATTCACCTGTAAATGACCTAATTGAAGGTCTATATTCACCTGTAAATGACCTAATTGAAGGCCTACATCCACCTATAAATGACCTAATTGAAGGTCTATATTCACCTGTAAATGACCTAATTGAAGGTCTATATTCACCTGTAAATGACCTAATTGAAGGCCTACATCCACCTATAAATGACCTAATTGAAGGTCTATATTCACCTGTAAATGACCTAATTGAAGGTCTATATTCACCTGTAAATGACCTAATTGAAGGTCTATATTCACCTGTAAATGACCTAATTGAAGGTCTTACGGTGCCTTGCGAAAGTATTCACCCCCTTTGGCATCCATCATTCCTTCCATTCTGACCAGTTTCCCTGCAGTCCCTGATGCTGCCACCACCATGCTTCACTGTGGGGGTGGTATTCTCGGGTGATGAGAGGTGTTGGGTTTGCGCCAGACATAGCGTTTTCCTTGATGCCCAAAAAGCTAAATGTTAATCTCATCTGACCAGAGTACCTTCTTCCATATGTTTGGGGGAGTCTCCCACGTGTCTTTTGGCAAACACCAAACATGTTTGCTTATTTTTTTTCTTTAAATGTTTGTTTTTCTGGTCACTCTTCCGTAAAGCCCAGCTCTGTGTAGTGTACGGCGTGAAGTGGTCCTATGGACAGATACTCTAATCTCCGCTGTGGAGCTTTTCGGCTCCTTCAGGGTTATCTTTGGTCTCTTTGTTGCCTCTCTGATTAATGCCCTCCTTGCCTGGTCTGTGAGTTTTGGTGGGCGGCCCTCTCTTGGTAGGTTTGTTGTGGTGCCATATTCTTTTCATTTTTTAATAATGGATTTAATGGTGCTCCATGGGATGTTAAAAGTTTCGGATATTTTTTTATAACTCAACCCTGATCTGTACTTCTCCACAACTTTGTCCCTGACCTGTTTGGAGAGCTCCTTGGTCTTCATAGTGCCGTTTGCTTGGTGGTGCCCCTTGCTTAGTGGTGTTGCAGACTCTGGGGCCTTTCAGAACAGATATATATATATATACTGATATCATGTGACAGATCATGTGACACTTAGATTGCACACAGGTGGACTTCATTTAACTAATTATTGAAGCAGTAAGGAGTCTGAAAATGACTTCTGAATGTAATTGGTTGAACCAGATCTTATTTAGGGGCTTCGTAGCAAAGGGGGGTGATTACATATGCAAAGGGGGTGATTACATATGCAAAGGGGGTGGCAAAGGGGGTGATTACATATGCAATAAAGGGGGTGATTACATATGCAAAGGGGGTGATTACATATGCAAGGGGGGTGATTACATATGGGGTGATTACATATGGGGTGATTACATATGTCAAAGGGGTGATTACATATGGGGGGATTACATATGGGGTGATTACATATGGGGGGGGTGATTACATATGCAAAGGGGGTGATTACATATGCAAGGGGGTGATTACATATGCAAGGGGGGTGATTACATATGGGGTGAATACATATGGGTGAATACATATGGGGTGATACATATGGGGTGAATACATAGGGGGTGAATACATAGGGGGTGAATACATAGGGGGTGAATACATATGGGGTGAATACATATGGGGTGAATACATATGGGGTGAATACATATGCAAAATACATATGGGGTGAATACATATGGGGATTACATATCAATACATATGGGGTGAATACATATGGGGTGAATACATATAGGGGGTGCAAGGGGGTGATTACATATGGGGTGAATACATATGCAAGGGGGTGAATACATATGCAAAGGGGGTGCAAAGGGGGTGATTACATATGCAAGGGGGGTGATTACATATGGGGTCAATACATATGGGGTGAATACATATGGGGTCAATACATAGGGGGTCAATACATATGGGGTCAATACATATGGGGTCAATACATAGGGGGTCAATACATATGGGGTCAATACATATGGGGTCAATACATATGGGGTCAATACATATGGGGTCAATACATATGGGGTCAATACATATGCACACACCACTTTGAAGTTTATTTTTTAGAATTTTTGGAAACATGTCATTTTTTTCACTTCACCAATTTGGACTATTTTGTGTATGTCCGTTACATGAAATCCAAATAAAAATCTATTAAATTACAGTTTGCAATGCAACAAAATGGGAAAAACGCCAAGGGGGATGAATACTTTTGCAAGGCGACTCGTAATAAGGAATTTGTGGTGTCTTTAAATGGAGGCAAAGCTTTCCTTACCCTAGGATTTAATCAATGAATAACCAGTTAGCTTTCCTTACCTAGGATTTAAACAATGAAAACCATTTAGCTTTCCTTACCCTAGGATTTAAACAATGAAAACCATTTAGCTTTCCTTACCTAGGATTTAAACAATGAAAACCATTTAGCTTTCCTTACCTAGGATTTAAACAATGAAAACCATTTAGCTTTCCTTACCTAGGATTTAATCAATGAAAACCATTTAGCTTTCCTTACCTAGGATTTAAACAATGAAAACCATTTAGCTTTCCTTACCTAGGATTTAAACAATGAAAACCATTTAGCTTTCCTTACCTCAAAGATTTAATCAATGAAAACCATTTCATTTCTTACCTAGGATTTAAACAATGAAAACCATTTGGATTTAAACAATGAAAACCATTTAGCTTTCCTTACCCTAGATTTAAACAATGAAAACCATTTAGCTTTATTCATTTAAACAATGAATAACCAGATACCTAGGAATTTAACAATGA
This sequence comes from Oncorhynchus gorbuscha, assembly GCF_021184085.1. Taxonomy (NCBI): domain Eukaryota; kingdom Metazoa; phylum Chordata; class Actinopteri; order Salmoniformes; family Salmonidae; genus Oncorhynchus; species Oncorhynchus gorbuscha. The sequence goes on from NW_025745339.1 coordinate 103,471, forward strand.
ATAACCATTTAGCTTTCCTTACCTAGGATTTAATCAATGAATAACCATTTTATCAATCCACTGTCCTCAAAGAGTTGCTTCATGTCCTCTTCATTTCTATGTACAGAAAGGAGCCAGAGTGAGGTGACCATAGAGATCTACAGAGTCCTGAGAGGGGAATAGGCTGTATATTCATGTAGAGAATTGAATCATTGCGTGAGAACTTTAACAAATAGAAAGGAGAAAGAACAGAGACAATAGAGAATGAACAGAGACAATAGAGAATGAACAGAGACAATAGAGAATGAACAGAGACAATAGAGAAAGAACAGAGACAATAGAGAGACAATAGAGAATGAACAGAGACAATAGAGAATGAACAGAGACAATAGAGAAAGAACAGAGACAATAGAGAAAGAACAGAGACAATAGAGAAAGAACAGAGACAATAGAGAAAGAACAGAGACAATAGAGAGACAATAGAGAATGAACAGAGACAATAGAGAAAGAACAGAGACAATAGAGAGACAACAGAGACAATGAAAGAACAGAGACAATAGAGAATGAACAGAGACAATAGAGAACAGAACAGAGACAACAGAGACAATAGAGAAAGAACAGAGACAATAGAGAAGAACAGAGACAATAGAGAAAGAACAGAGACAATAGAGAAAGAACAGAGACAATAGAGAAAGAACAGAGACAATAGAGAAAGAACAGAGACAATAGAGAAAGAACAGAGACAATAGAGAAAGAACAGAGACAATAGAGAAAGAACAGAGACAATAGAGAAAGAACAGAGACAATAGAGAAAGAACAGAGACAATAGAGAAAGAACAGAGACAATAGAGAAAGAACAGAGACAATAGAGAAAGAACAGAGACAATAGAGAAAGAACAGAGACAATAGAGAGACAATAGAGAAAGAACAGAGACAATAGAGAAAGAACAGAGACAATAGAGAAAGAACAGAGACAATAGAGAAAGAACAGAGACAATAGAGAAGAACAGAGACAATAGAAAGAGACAATAGAGAAAGAACAGAGACAATAGAGAAAGAACAGAGACAATAGAGAAAGAACAGAGACAATAGAGAAAGAACAGAGACAATAGAGAAAGAACAGAGACAATAGAGAAAGAACAGAGACAATAGAGAAAGAACAGAGACAATAGAGAATGAACAGAGACAATAGAGAAAGAACAGAGACAATAGAGAATGAACAGAGACAATAGAGAATGAACAGAGACAATAGAGAATGAACAGAGACAATAGAGAGACAATAGAGAGACAATAGAGAAAGAACAGAGACAATAGAGAAAGAACAGAGACAATAGAGAGACAATAGAGAAAGAACAGAGACAATAGAGAAAGAACAGAGACAATAGAGAGACAATAGAGAAAGAACAGAGACAATAGAGAAAGAACAGAGACAATAGAGAAAGAACAGAGACAATAGAGAAAGAACAGAACAGACAATAGAGAAAGAAAGAACAGAGACAATAGAGAAAGAACAGAGACAATAGAGAAAGAACAGAGACAATAGAGAAAGAACAGAGACAATAGAGAGACAATAGAGAAAGAACAGAGACAATAGAGAAAGAACAGAGACAATAGAGAAAGAACAGAGACAATAGAGAAAGAACAGAGACAATAGAGAAAGAACAGAGACAATAGAGAAAGAACAGAGACAATAGAGAAAGAACAGAGACAATAGAGAATGAACAGAGACAATAGAGAAAGAACAGAGACAATAGAGAAAGAACAGAGACAATAGAGAAAGAACAGAGACAATAGAGAGACAATAGAGAAAGAACAGAGACAATAGAGAAAGAACAGAGACAATAGAGAGACAATAGAGAAAGAACAGAGACAATAGAGAAAGAACAGAGACAATAGAGAATGAACAGAGACAATAGAGAAAGAACAGAGACAATAGAGAAAGAACAGAGACAATAGAGAAAGAACAGAGACAATAGAGGGACAATTGAGAAATAACAGAGACAATAGAGGGACAAAAGAACAGAGACAGAGACAATAGAGAGACAATTGAGAAAGAACAGAGACAATAGAGACAGTAGGACGACAGTGAGATGGAATATAGGCCTGCAAATCTGAGAGAAAATGAAATGAGAGAATGATCTCCTGACTTTGTCTGGGTAATACTATCATAATATCATTTCTGATTGAACAATTAAAATATCTTCAAACCTGTCAATGTTCATCATGTGTTGTTTATGTTACTGTCGTTTTGCTATGAACCTATTTGCTTTAAATGTGAACTAAACACACCAGGCCTAAACAGTTTTACCTCTGAGCTACACGAAAAGCATTTTCTTCTAATTAAACTAAATCAAAATGAAATTGTTTCTTACTTCCTGGGGAATTTGTTATTTGTCCAATTAATATAAATTACAGATGTCAGATGATGATTGCATCAGATGAAACTGCTGAATAAATCTGTGGAGAAACACTTCAGATTTCACTTTAATTGGAATGTTTATTCTAATCTACAGCTCCAACTTTAAACTTGTATTTTATTTTATTCCATTAGGTTACATAGTTAAAATGTTAAGTGGTGAAAAATGTTTCAGTAATAAAAAAAATAAAAAAAATGTTTTTCATGAAATAAATCATGAACATTATTACGTTGTACTACATTAGAAACTTTAGCCATAATAACTTGATTTGTTAATATAATATAATGACTCTATTCTAAATGACAGCGCAATCCAACCGAGTTAATATTAGCAGGTATAAACTTTCACGTTAAAAAAAACCCTCATCGTTGCTCCATCCAACATGAAAGAGAAGCAATTAACTAAGTTTAGACTTCCACAGGCAGGTCGTCCCACTGAACAGCAGTAAGGAGTCTGAGGGGTTTAGACTTCCACAGGCAGGTCGTCCCACTGAACAGCAGTAAGGAGTCTGGGGGGTTTAGACTTCCACAGGCAGGTCGTCCCACTGAACTGCAGTAAGGAGTCTGGGGGGTTTAGACTTCCACAGGCAGGTCGTCCCACTGAACTGCAGTAAGGAGTCTGGGGGGTTTAGACTTCCACAGGCAGGTCGTCCCACTGAACTGCAGTAAGGAGTCTGGGGGGTTTAGACTTCCACAGGCAGGTCGTCCCACTGAACAGCAGTAAGGAGTCTGGGGGGTTTAGACTTCCACAGGCAGGTCGTCCCACTGAACAGCAGTAAGGAGTCTGGGGGGTTTAGACTTCCACAGGCAGGTCGTCCCACTGAACAGCAGTAAGGAGTCTGAGGGGTTTAGACTTCCACAGGCAGGTCGTCCCACTGAACAGCAGTAAGGAGTCTGAGGGGTTTAGACTTCCACAGGCAGGTCGTCCCACTGAACAGCAGTAAGGAGTCGGAGGGGTTTAGACTTCCACAGGCAGGTCGTCCCACTGAACAGCAGTAAGGAGTCTGGGGGGTTTAGACTTCCACAGGCAGGTCGTCCCACTGAACAGCAGTAAGGAGTCTGAGGGGTTTAGACTTCCACAGGCAGGTCGTCCCACTGAACAGCAGTAAGGAGTCTGAGGGGGTTTAGACTTCCACAGGCAGGTTGTCCCACTGAACAGCAGTAAGGAGTCTGGGGTTTTAGACTTCCACAGGCAGGTCGTCCCACTGAACAGCGCCCATCTTCTGGCCCTAAACGTGCAGCGTCTGTAGAAAAGAGAACCTTCACCTGAGAGGTGTAAAATGTTATTTATTTCAATAAAATGTACTGAATATATGTCCTTTTTATTCATGTGAAAATTTTGAATCTTGTGAATCATCCAGGGTCTTTACAATGTGATGTGTTGGGGAACTTTAGAATGATTAGAATGTGATGTGTTGGGGAACTTTGGAATGATTAGAATGTGATGTGTTGGGGAACTTTAGAATGTGATGTGTTGGGGAACTTTAGAATGATTAGAATGTGATGTGTTGGGGAACTTTAGAATGATCCATTTTCATGAACCTAATAAACTGTCCGGTGAGTGTATATCCTGTATAGGAGAAGATGAGTGTATATCCTGTATAGGATAATAATAATAATAATATGCCATTTAGCAGACGCTTTTATCCAAAGCGACTTACAGTCATGTGTGCATACATTCTACGTATGGGTGGTCCCGGGAATCGAACCCACTACCCTGGCGTTACAAGCGCCATGCTCTACCAACTGAGCTACAGAAGGACGTTCAGAAGGTGAGTGTATATCCTGTATAGGAGAAGATGTTCAGAAGGTGAGTATATATCCTGTATAGGAGAAGATGAGTATATATCCTGTATAGGGGAAGATGTTCAGAAGGTGAGTGTATATATCCTGTATAGGAGAAGATGTTCAGAAGGTGAGTGTATATCCTGTATAGGAGAAGATGAGTATATATCCTGTATAGGGGAAGATGTTCAGAAGGTGAGTGTATATATCCTGTATAGGAGAAGATGTTCAGAAGGTGAGTGTATATCCTGTATAGGAGAAGATGTTCAGAAGGTGAGTGTATATCCTGTATAGGAGAAGATGTTCAGAAGGTGAGTGTATATATCCTGTATAGGAGAAGATGTTCAGAAGGTGAGTGTATATCCTGTATAGGGGAAGATGTTCAGAAGGTGAGTGTATATATCCTGTATAGGAGAAGATGTTCAGAAGGTGAGTGTATATCCTGTATAGGAGAAGATGAGTATATATCCTGTATAGGAGAAGATGTTCAGAAGGTGAGTGTATATCCTGTATAGGAGAAGATGAGTATATATCCTGTATAGGGGAAGATGTTCAGAAGGTGAGTGTATATATCCTGTATAGGAGAAGATGTTCAGAAGGTGAGTGTATATCCTGTATAGGAGAAGATGTTCAGAAGGTGAGTGTATATCCTGTATAGGAGAAGATGAGTATATATCCTGTATAGGAGAAGATGTTCAGAAGGTGAGTGTATATATCCTGTATAGGAGAAGATGTTCAGAAGGTGAGTATATATCCTGTATAGGAGAAGATGAGTATATATCCTGTATAGGAGAAGATGTTCAGAAGGTGAGTGTATATCCTGTATAGGGGAAGATGTTCAGAAGGTGAGTGTATATATCCTGTATAGGAGAAGATGTTCAGAAGGTGAGTGTATATCCTGTATAGGAGAAGATGAGTATATATCCTGTATAGGGGAAGATGTTCAGAAGGTGAGTGTATATATCCTGTATAGGAGAAGATGTTCAGAAGGTGAGTGTATATCCTGTATAGGAGAAGATGAGTATATATCCTGTATAGGGGAAGATGTTCAGAAGGTGAGTGTATATATCCTGTATAGGAGAAGATGAGTATATATCCTGTATAGGGGAAGATGTTCAGAAGGTGAGTGTATATATCCTGTATAGGAGAAGATGTTCAGAAGGTGAGTGTATATCCTGTATAGGAGAAGATGTTCAGAAGGTGAGTGTATATCCTGTATAGGAGAAGATGTTCAGAAGGTGAGTGTATATCCTGTATAGGAGAAGATGTTCAGAAGGTGAGTGTATATCCTGTATAGGAGAAGATGTTCAGAAGGTGAGTATATATATCCTGTATAGGAGAAGATGTTCAGAAGGTGAGTGTATATCCTGTATAGGAGAAGATGTTCAGAAGGTATATATCCTGTATAGGAGAAGATGTTTTTAACTTCCAACATCATTTACATATTCCAATGATGTCATAATGCTCTGAGACAGAAGCTGCTGCTCCAATTGCACACAACACGCTTTAATATCAGGCATTTAGGAGTGTCAAAAATAATCCTGTTTCCTATCATTTGTATTAATTCTGCACAGTGTATGCTACCCGAGGAATAGCAGATGTTGACATCAATGAAAACCTGTAGTCTCTACTTTATAGCTTGCTGGTGGCATCCCCCATCAAGATGAACATGGAAAATATGGTTTAGATTCAATTGTTTACTCAAAGGCCAATAAAGCTTTCTTGAACTTCTCTGTGTTTGTAGTTGGCCCATCTTACAGTAGGAGCTGTGTGTTGTGAGAATCAGACTGCAGTGTGCTCGGTCTACCTGAAGAGGGCGCCAGAGCTCTGATTTTACGTTCCTGAACGAAACCAGTTTAGTTTTTTTCCCAGGTTGAAGAGACCCAGGTCAGGAGGATAAGTCATGATTCCAATTGGAAGCTTTAGAAAAGAAACAGATTCATGGGACCAGCGCCGTTGCTAACTAGCATTGCTGGCTCCTTAGTTTAGAATTCTTCCATTATGCAAAGAGTTATGGGATATTAGAATACTCTTGTCGCAACCGTTCTTATCTTCAAACTAGGTTTATTCAAACCACACCGTTCACTCTCAGAGAAGAAGAGAATGGATGGATTCATTTCCATAATCATCATATGACTAACAACACAAAGCACCCACACCAATAACACCGACCGTAAACACAACTTTGTAATATTTGAATAGCTCCCAAAGTGCCCAATAAAGCACTCAGAAGCAGCTACCACCCACCTACCCACTGGGCTATAAACTAGATCACCCACTTTAACCAGACACTGGAGAGGTTTAAAAACGGGAAACAATCTCTCTACAACGATAAGTGCTTTTAACGTGTTTTAATGTATCTATTTATTAGGAAAGGACTCTCTATCTAGCCTATCATTTCGTGTGTGTGTGTGTGTGTCAGGTCTAAGTATCACATATTTATCCATACATCATTATAATATAGTTTCAGCCGACTCTTCGTTTCACGATCAAAACCGAAAAATTGACGTGTTGACATATTTGATAGAGGTCAAAAAATATAACAAACAAAAACACCATATTTGTTATACTACATTCTGTAATAAATATATGTTTATTTGTACATATATATATATATATATATATATATATATATATATATATATATATATAGGCCTCTGTCAAACATATCAACCTATTTATTATATTTCATTTTCTATGGTGTAATAACCTTGGTTACTATAATTAGGCCTCTGCTTTAATAACCTGAAGAAACGTATTTTTTTTTTAATAGGCCCTGCTCGTCAATTCACCTGACACGAACTGTGTGATTGTCAATCTGTTAATTACGTGTATTTAATAAAGCTTTAATTTGACATCCTTCCACCGAGTCTATCTGTGACGTCGTGGTGTTCGGAGTCTGGTCGTTGGCTCGAACCCTCTCTCTTCCACGTTCTACAGCGCATGGATTGCATTCTCCCTCCTTCCACAGAATTGACTCTGACAATTACAATAGCGGGATAATTGCAATCTGTCGCCGTGTATTCCGTGTTAACATATCACAAAGTTATCCCAACGCGATTCACTGCACATATGCTCTGTTCTACATAGACAGCCCCTCCATGCAATTATAACCGAATTTCACGGTGTGGGCTTTTAATGCTAATTTATCCCCTTTCTGGCCCATGGGCCAGCCTGAGATGCCAAACCGGCAAGTGACGTTCCATGCACGCATGTGTGTGTGTTTAGATGGGGGGGGAGAGAAATATAGAGAGTGAAATTGTGTATGTGTGAGAGAGAGAGGGTGGTGGTGGGAGGGGGGATCAGATATCGGCTGTCTTTGTTTAACCAGCCTCGCGCCTCTCAACCGGGGTAATGGGACAGAAGATATTGGTGTGTGTAGTGGGGTACGGCGCGAGGCCGACAGAAGCGATGAATTAAAAGGTGTCAATAAATGTGTGTCAGACAATGAGCTAAAACACACAGGGGCCTCGAGGGGGACAAAGAAGGACAGATGGAGAGGGAGGGGACTGGGGGGGGGGGGGGGGTGACAGGGTCCCCATCAGAGAAGGATCAGAGCGGGGAAATGGGAGGACAATGTTCTGGGAATAATTTAAACCGATTTGGGGGCCTGGTCCCTGAAGTGAATAATTTAAACCGTTGATTAACTACACTAAACAAGAGCCAATATTAATTAACTCATTTTGAACGGGAAGGCTTGTGTCGCGCGCCTGAGAGCTATAAGCTTTGCTTTTTAGTGAACAGCTTTCTAAAGTTAGTTCATTAAAGGAAAAATATACTCAATACGTCAGTGTTTTTATTAGTCCACAATAGTCCACTGTTAATACGGTCCCAAAGTGTTTTGCCTGTCAGCAAAATGTCACGTGTGTGAGACCCCAGCGAGCGCACGTTAAGATGATGGATGCACACACACACACACACACACACACACACACACACACACACACACACACACACACACACACACACACACACACACACACACACACACACACACACACACACACACACACACACACACGCGCGCGCTATATGGCCCCAAGGCTACAACTTAAGGAGGTCCCCAAAAACACGTCCTTATGAAAATCATCTCCCCATCAGAACAGTTAATGCAACGCAAGGCCTAACACCACCGCTAGGAGGCGCTCTAACGTTAACCACAGTGTCAAGCCCCGCTTCCTCTAATTAAGGTTTAAATTGGGTGAATTTAATTGAGCTAATTAGCCAGGATAACGGCTTTAATTGATAAGTAATTATGTGCCATATGATAGGTTATTTATTCTCCTCACCTCGCGGCTCAGTCTCTCACTCTCTCAACCACTAAACCCAGCACCATGTTTCACCTCGCGGCTCAGTCTTTCACTCTCTCAACCACTAAACCCAGCACCATGTTTCACCTCGCGGCTCAGTCTCTCACTCTCTCAACCACTAAACCCAGCACCATGTTTCATCTCGCGCTGATCTGTTAATACATTTACAACATTTTTTTTATTTTTTATGTCAACAAGCTTTGGGAAATAATTAGGGCTAAATTGTCAGGGAATATTTCATTACGCGTCAATATCATCTGGCCCTCTGGCTCCGTTGCATATATAGGACTAACGGTCTACCCAGAAAATATTAAACCACGCGAAGGGAGCAGGCCTACTAGGACCGGAAATAACACTGTGGAAACTTGTCAACTTTAGGCTGTATATAAATAGACAAGAGCCTTACAATAGACTACCCAGACTGTCCTGGACAACGAACAAAGACCAGTGTGCCTAAACCAGTCACTATGGATATAGACTGAATGGAACTCAACGGTGTTCTAATGAGTGAATGGCATGGGCCTCGCCTCGGAACCGTTAGAACCTCTTTGTGTGTCATTCCCAGGTTCTGTTCTGAGCTGGAGCCTCAGCCTGCCTGGGCCTTTGTGTGTCATTCCCAGGTTCTGTTCTCTGAGCTGGAGTCATTCCCAGGTTCTGTTCTGAGCAGCCTGCCTGGGCCTTTGTGTGTCATTCCCAGGTTCTGTTCTGAGCTGGAGCCTCAGCCTGCCTGGGCCTTTGTGTGTCATTCCCAGGTTCTGTTCTGAGCTGGAGCCTCAGCCTGCCTGGGCCTTTGTGTGTCATTCCCAGGTTCTGTTCTGAGCTGGAGCCTCAGCCTGCCTGGGCTGCCTGGCCGATTCATCAGGGTTCGCGTGGAAGCGTGAACCTGATTCTCCCTAATTAAAACATATTTTCTCGTTTACGGTGCGGCTATAAGCAGGCCTCGAGGGAAACCGGGGCTTCCTCCCCCTCCAGCAGTCTACCTGGCAGATGGTCAGGCTCCTCGAGCCCACTGGCCGGTCCGGTACGGGCTGATAAAGAGGCTTTCTCTCTCTCTCTCTCTCTCTCTCTCTCTCTCTCGCTCTCGCTCTCGCTCTCGCTCTCGCTCTCGCTCTCGCTCTCGCTCTCGCTCTCGCTCTCTCTCTCTCTCGCTCTCTCTCTCTCTCTCCTCCGTGGCGCGCCACTCCCCACATCAGATCCGAACAACGTGCGTAGCCGACCGGAGAGAGGATAAGAACACAGGATAACAAAGGAGATATTAACCACTTAAAACACGTACACACACACACACACACACACACACACACACACACACACACACACACACACACACACACACACACACACACACACACACACACACACACACACACACACACACACACACACACACACACACACACACACACACACACACACACACACACAGACAGACAGCGGTCAACAGTGATGCTGTAGTATTGACTGACTACTGAAAGCAGTATCATGCTATTAGGCCTTGACATAAGGAGGAATCAGATGTCAGAATGTTCCATCATTCTAGAAGCTTGAACATTCCACGCAGGAGACGCAAAGCTGTCGATGTTTGCTCTTTTTTCATCTTTTTTTTAGAGACGACTTACATTAAACCAGTTGTATTTTTTTACATTGTGATTGTATTTCACCTTTATTTAACGAGGCAAGTCAGAACCTGCTTGGTTTCATTGAGCCACATTTAAAGAGAACTACTTCCAACACCTCCTGTACACTTACAGATCAGTACCAGTAACAAATAGGCTAAATGTAGCCTCGTGTAATAAAACAATACCGTTTTAATACGTTTGAATAAGATGTAAAGGTAAGAAGTCAAATGTAAATATATGCCTATATATGCTAATGAAGCTTAAACAATATATAAATGAATCATCATCAGTTTCCAATCGTTTTCAATAAAAACATATTTTTAATGGCAAATAATATAAAACGTTTTTAAATCCCCCAAAAACCAAAACGGCCCTTAAAATACTGGAGAAAAACCTTTAAAACACAATAAACACATTGGACGAAACTAGTGAAAACAGATTACAATATTTAGCCTATTAATACAAAGAAACTAAACATTATTCAAGCATAAAATGAAATCATCAACACCCTGTGATTGGAGATAAATAGCCTTACACAAATTGAACAAAAATTAGCGGTTTAAACGCATTAAAATGCCTCCACCGTTTTTAAGGCGAAATAATAATTATGTTTGAAATAAGTCTCTTTGAAGTCAATATAAAAGATAAAATCATAGAAACATTAAATAACATTTAATTAAATAACGATAATTCACAACTGTGTTTTATTTCACACAACTTTACAACCAAGGAGTTTGAAAAGTTACTTATTAAAACCAAAATATTTCCACAAATGTCTAAAAATATGAAGTTGTTTTTTATACAACCCAGAGATGCCGCATAAAACCAGGGAACAACTTCTTCAGATGTGGCGAATGAAAAGCGCCATTCAGGGGCCAACGATTCAACACGACGTGCGCACGTTTGGTTGCTGCACGAGCATAAGAGCATGCAGGTTACGGATCTAATCTTTTGGACATGTGTTGGGCAAGTCACGAGCTCTGTATGACTTCAGGAGCACGTCTCTATTCTCCAGGACCCAAGCTGTCGCTTTCCAAACAGTAGCCAGGAACCCAGCTCAGCAACAGAGCAGCTTACAGGAGACGAGAGGCCAACCTTTCCACCCGCCAAGTCAACGCGTCATCACCTGACTTCTGGAAGTAATGTTTTTTGTTGTTTTATGATACTAAATCTACTACACAGAATGTATTACGTATATAACCTATATCATTACACGATTCTTGATCATATCTGGTTCTCTCTACTCTTTAGGCTGCAACTCTGAGGCATAGTTTACAGACGAGAATCTGGGTTAGCTGGGGATATGCCTCTAATCTATATTTTTCTGTTGCGTTTAAAAAAAAGAGTAAACTGTTATGATGAATAAGTCAAATTTGAACCCCTTCTCTCCCCTTCTCCTCTTCTCTCCTCTTCTCTCCCCTTCTCCTCTTCTCTCCCCTTCTCCTCTTCTCTCCTCTTCTCTCCCCTTCTCCTCTTCTCTCCTCTTCTCTCCCCTTCTCCTCTTCTCTCCCCTTCTCCTCTTCTCTCCTCTTCTCTCCCCTTCTCCTCTTCTCTCCCCTTCTCCTCTTCTCTCCTCTTCTCTCCCCTTCTCCTCTTATCTCCCCTTCTCCTCTTCTCTCCTCTTCTCTCCCCTTCTCCTCTTCTCTCCTCTTCTCTCCCCTTCTCCTCTTCTCTCCCCTTCTCTCCTCTTCTCCTATTCTCTTCTCTTCTCTCCCCTTCTCCTCTTCTCTCCCCTTCTCTTCCTCCTCTCTCTCTCCTCTCTCCTCTCTCTCCCCTCTCTCTCCCCTTCTCTCTCTCTCCCTCTCTCCTCTCTCCCCTCTTCTCTTCTCCCCTTCTCTCTCCTCTTCTCTCCTTCTCCCCTTCTCTCCCCTTCTCCCCTTCTCCTCTTCTCTCCTCTTCTCCTCTCCTGCTCCTCTTCTCTCCTCTCCTCTCCTTCTCCCCTTCTCCTCTTCTCTCCCCTTCTCCTCTTCTCTCCTCTTCTCTCCCCTTCTCCTCTTCTCTCCCCTTCTCTCCTCTTCTCCTATTCTCTTCTCTTCTCCTCTCCTGCTCCTCTTCACTCTGTCACGCACCTTCACCATAAAGCAGCAGACGGGGTGATTAAATGCAGGGCCGGTGAAAATATATGCAAATGATCACCGCGCACAAAAGCTGCGCACAAATTGGCGTCGCCATTTCTCAAATGATATCATTACTATATTTTGAAAATGTTAATCTGTTGAGTCGGATTTCCCGCGGGAGTTGAGTAAATTAGCTATATTTCCGTGCAGCTCGTGCCAAGGCAGCCGAGGAAAGAGGCGGGAGGGAGGACAGGGAGGAGGGGGAGGAGAGAGGGGATAGAGGGGAGGGACAAGGAGAGAAGAAGAAATGACAAGCACCTCTGATTCACTGATTACAATTAGCCTCTCTGGTTCGGACTTCTTCAAGCATTGATAATTTTCGGCATATTAAGCACGTTTTACCGAAAGGTGATAAGTCAGATTTAATTTAAATGAAATTATTGCTTTAATGGAAGTTGGGCTATTATTATTAAAAGACCTCATTCTCATTTTAGATTCAGTTTATCCTGCCTCAACATAAACGCAAACGTGAGAGAAAAACAGAGAGAGAGAGAGCGAGAGAGGGAGGAGAGAGTGAGAGAGAGATTTTTGAAGGGCATTGGGAGTAGGACTGAATAAGGTAATTTGAAGGGAATTACTTTTTCCATTTTCTATACCCCCCAAAAAGTGAATTAAAAATAAATATATATTTTTTATAAACTCCCCAAATCAATCGCATTTGCTTCCCCTCCGTGTCTGTATATCGACAGCCGGACAATTACATATAATTAGGTGGAGGAACAGTTTTTAATTGCATGGGATTAGGGAAAGAATATCGCTCACTAGTTCCCAGACTCAGAAGGAAAAGGGTTTTGTCAGGTTCTCTCCAACACTGTACAATCAAAGCTTTTCATTTTGTATGAGGAAACTAAGTAAAAAATCATTTTAAAAAACACATCAACACACAGAAAAATCATTTAACTCTGTAATTGGAATCTGCATCTATTTTTGTTTTATTTTACAAAGCGGAGATCAAAATCAAATCACCTCCCGACAATTAATTAAGATTTATCTCCCCCTCCTCTCTCTGGCCCTAATTATCAACCAATCTACTAATACCATGTGACTTCATTCAGATATTTAAAAAATAACTTGTGTGAACTTAATTGGGTAATTAAAACAGTCAACTGCCTCCCGTTAACTCCGTTAATTAAAAATGAATGTGACGTTACGTGGTTCTAGGGGAGTATTATTGACAAACGGGGACACGGACGAGGAGGAGGAGGAAGAGGGATGAGGAAGAACGAGAGGACGAGAAGGAAAGGAGGAGGAAGGACGAGAAGGAAAGGAGGAGGAAGGACGAGAAGGAAAGGAGGAGGAGGAAGAAGAGGAGGAGAATGAGGAAGCGCAAGTTATTTTATTGGCAGATGTTATTGGTTTGTTTGGGGAGGTGGTGGGGTGGTCGAGGGGTGTCTGTCGGAGCACCTGCCATGTGTACCTCTGCCTCCGGGCGTAGTAATGATGAATTTAATAACGGGGAACCCCCGGGACTCTACGCCTTCCATATTGACCCCTATAAGCAACGACTAGCCAGCGGGAGAAATGACTGCAGGCCAGTGGCCTTCACATAAAACACATCGATTCATTCATCTAATGTCAGGAACACTCTGGTTCTAACCACTAAAGCTGCCTCACCTCAACTGGAGGTTAATGACCTGATGTTATGATGCATTATAAAGCCTCTATAACCTGTCTACTGAAGCCTCACCTCAACTGGAGGTTAATGACCTGATGTTATGATGCATTATAAAGCCTCTATAACCTGTCTACTGAAGCTTCAGCTCAACTGGATGTTAATGACCTAATGTTATGATGCATTATAAAGCCTCTATAACCTGTCTACTGAAGCTTCAGCTCAACTGGAGGTTAATGACCTGATGTTATGATGCATTATAAAGCCTCTATAACCTGTCTACTGAAGCTTCAGCTCAACTGGAGGTTAATGACCTGATGTTATGATGCATTATAAAGCCTCTATAACCTGTCTACTGAAGCTTCAGCTCAACTGGAGGTTAATGACCTGATGTTATGATGCGCTATAAAGCCTCTATAACCTGTCTACTGAAGCCTCACCTCAACTGCTGGTTGCCCCGTTAGTAACCTCTTACTGCAGTGGGCTAATAGATCACATATAACACAACTGTTTGACATAGAAACAGCAGATTTTCAACAGGTTTAAAAAAAAATAATGCATATTAAATTCTGAAAGATATGAAGAACATTCCACCCATGAGGCCACCAGAGGGCGATTTGGTCATTTGGTGATTTGAGGGTGATTTGGTCATTTGGTGATTTGAGGGTGATTTGGTCATTTGGTGATTTGAGGGTGATTTGGTCATTTGGTGATTTGAGGGCGATTTGGTCATTTGGTGATTTGAGGGTGATTTGGTCATTTGGTGATTTGAGGGCGATTTGGTCATTTGGTGATTTGAGGGCGATTTGGTCATTTGGTGATTTGAGGGTGATTTGGTCATTTGGTGATTTGAGGGCGATTTGCTAGTCACAAAGTACTGCACTGTACTCTCTGGCCTGAACCATACAGGACCTTGAGGTCGTAGGGTCATAGGGTGCTGCTCTCTGGTCCGAACCATACAGGACCTTGAGGTCGTAGGATCATAGGGTGCTGCTCTCTGGTCCGAACCATACAGGACCTTGAGGTCGTAGGGTCATAGGGTGCTGCTCTCTGGTCCGAACCATACAGGACCTTGAGGTCGTAGGGTCATAGGGTGCTGCTCTCTGGTCCGAACCATACAGGACCTTGAGGTCGTAGGATCATAGGATGCTGCTCTCTGGTCCGAACCATACAGGACCTTGAGGTCGTAGGGTCATAGGGTCATAGGGTGCTGCTCTCTGGTCTGAACCATAAAGGACCTTGAGGTCAGAGGGTTACAGGGTCGTTTCTCTGAGTGTTGGTCATGAAAAGTTGGTTCAGCCCCTCATCTATAACACACAGACAGTCTAGAGTTCAGCCCCTCATCTATAACACACAGACAGTCTATAGAGTTCAGCCCCTCATCTATAACACACAGACAGTCTAGAGTTCAGCCCCTCATCTATAACACACAGACAGTCTAGAGTTCAGCCCCTCATATATAACACACAGACAGTCTATAGAGTTCAGCCCCTCATCTATAACACAGACACAGACAGTCTATAGAGTTCAGTTCCCCTCATCTATAACACACAGACAGTCTAGAGTTCAGCCCCTCATCTATAACACACAGACAGTCTAGAGTTCAGCCCCTCATCTATAACACACAGACAGTCTAGAGTTCAGCCCCTCATCTATAACACACAGACAGTCTAGAGTTCAGCCCCTCATCTATAACACACAGACAGTCTAGAGTTCAGCCCCTCATCTATAACACACAGACAGTCTAGAGTTCAGCCCCTCATCTATAACACACAGACAGTCTAGAGTTCAGCCCCTCATCTATAACACACAGACAGTCAGAGTTCAGTCATCTATAACACACAGACAGTCTTCAGCCCCTCATCTATAACACACAGACAGTGTCTCTCTCCTATTCCTTCTCTCTCCTATTCCTTCTCTCCCCATTCCTTCGCTCTCCCATTCCTTCTCTCTCCCATTCCTTCTCTCTCCTATTCCTTCTCCCCCCGTTCCTTCTCTCTCCCATTCCTTCTCTCTCCCATTCCTTCTCTCTCCTATTCCTTCTCTCTCCCATTCCTTCTCTTTTTCATTCCTTCCTTCTCTCTCTCTCTCTCCGCCCTCTCTCTCCTTCCTTCTCTCTCTTCTCTCTCTCCCCTTCCTTCTCTCTCTCCCCTTCTCTCTCTCTCCTGCCTTCCTTCGTTCTCTCCTTCCTTCTCTCTCTCTTTCCTTCTCTCTCTCCCCTTCTCTTTCCTTCCTTCTCTCTCTCCCCTCTCTCTCTCCCCTCTCTCTCCCCTTCCTTCTCTCTCCTTCCTTCTCTCTCCCATTTTCTTCTCTCTCTCCTTCCTTCTCTCTCCCCTTTTCTTCTCTCTCTCCTTCCTTCTCTCTCTCCCCTTCTCTCTCTCTCTCTCCTTCCTTCTCTCTCTCCCCTTTCTTCTCTCTCCCCTTTTCTTCTCTCTCTCCTTCCTTCTCTCTCTCCCCTTCTCTCTATCTCTCCTTCCTTCTCTCTCTCTCCTTCCTTCCTTCTCTCCCCTTCCTTCTCTCCCCTTCCTTCTCTCTCTCCTTCCTTCTCTCTCCTTCCTTCTCTCTCCCCTTCTCTCTCTCTCTCTCTCTCTCTCTCTCTCTCTCTCTCTCTCTCTCTCTCCTTCCTTCTCTCTCCTTCCTTCTCTCTCTCCTTCCTTCTCTCTCTCCACCCTTCTCTCTCTCCCCTTCTCGCTCTCTTTCCTTCCTTCTCTCTCTCCGCTTTCCTCCTCTTTCTCCTTCCTTCTCTCTCCCCTTTCCCTGTCTCTCTCCTTCCTTCTCTCTCCTTCCTTCTCTCTCCCCTTTCCTTCTCTGTCCCTTCTCTCTCTCCACATTCCTTCTCTCTCCTTCCTTGTCTCTCCCTCCTTCCTTCTCCCCCTTCCTCCTCTTTCTCCTTCCTTCTCTCTCCCCTTTCCTTGTCTCTCTCCTTCCTTCTCTCTCCTTCCTTCTCTCTCCCCTTTCCTTCTCTCTCTCCTATTCCGCCTCTCTCCCCTTTCCTTCTCTCTCCCTTCTCTCTCTCCACATTCCTTCTCTCCCCTTCCTTGTCTCTCCCCTTCCTTGTCTCTCCCCTTCCTTCTCTCTCCCCTTCCTTGTCTCTCCCCTTCCTTCTCTCTCCCCTTCCTTCTCTTTCCCCTTTCCTTCTCTCTCCCCTTTCTTGTCTCTCCCCTTCCTTCTCTCCCCCTTTCCTTCTCTCTCCCCTTTCCTTCTCTCTCCCCTTCCTTCTCTCTCCCCTTTCCTTCTCTCTCCCCTTTCCTTCTCTCTCCCCTTCCTTCTCTCTCCCCTTTCCTTCTCTCTCCCCTTTCCTTCTCTCTCCCCCCTTCCTTTTTGAAGTTAGTTGTTGTTAGTTAGTTGTTACAGTAGTTGTTGTTATTTAGTTAGTTAGTTGTTACAGTAATTATTGTTAATTTGTTGTTTGTTACAGTAGTTCATTTGTTGTTACTGTAGATGTTGTTAATTAGTTATTACTGTAGATGTTGTTAGTTAGTTGTTACTGTAGCTGTTGTTAGTTAGTTGTTACTGTAGATGTTGTTAGTTAGTTGTTACTGTAGATGTTGTTAGTTAGTTGTTACTGTAGCTGTTGTTAGTTAGTTGTTACTGTAGATGTTGTTAGTTAGTTGTTACTGTAGATGTTGTTAATTAGTTGTTACTGTATATGTTGTTAGTTAGTTGTTACTGTAGATGTTGTTAGTTAGTTGTTACTGTAGATGTTGTTAGTTAGTTGTTACTGTAGATGTTGTTAATTAGTTGTTACTGTAGATGTTGTTAGTTAGTTGTTACTGTAGATGTTGTTAATTAGTTGTTACTGTAGATGTTGTTAGTTAGTTGTTACTGTAGCTGTTGTTAGTTAGTTGTTACTGTAGTTGTTAGTTAGTTGTTACTGTAGATGTTGTTAGTTATTTGTTACTGTAGTTGTTAGTTAGTTGTTACTGTAGATATTGTTAATTAGTTGTTACTGTAGATGTTGTTAATTAGTTGTTACTGTAGATGTTGTTAGTTCCTGTTACTGTAGATGTTGTTAGTTCCTGTTACTGTAGATGTTGTTAGTTCCTGTTACTGTAGATGTAGTTAATTAGTTGTTACTGTAGATGTTGTTAATTAGTTGTTACTGTAGATATTGTTAATTAGTTGTTACTGTAGATATTGTTAATTAGTTGTTACTGTAGATATTGTTAATTAGTTGTTACTGTAGATATTGTTAATTAGTTGTTACTGTAGATGTTGTTAATTAGTTGTTACTGTAGATATTGTTAATTAGTTGTTACTGTAGATATTGTTAATTAGTTGTTACTGTAGATATTGTTAATTAGTTGTTACTGTATATGTTGTTAGTTAGTTGTTAGATAGTTGTTAATTAGTTGTTACTGTAGAGTTAATTAGTTGTTACTGTAATTAGTTGTTACTGTAGATGTTGTTAATTAGTTGTTACTGTAGATAGTTGTTAATTAGTTGTTACTGTAGATATTTGTTAATTAGTTGTTACTGTAGATATTGTTAATTAGTTGTTACTGTAGATGTTGTTAATTAGTTGTTACTGTAGATGTTGTTAGTTCCTGTTACTGTAGATGTTGTTAGTTCCTGTTACTGTAGATGTTGTTAGTTCCTGTTACTGTAGATGTTGTTAATTAGTTGTTACTGTAGATGTTGTTAGTTGTTACTGTAGATATTGTTAATTAGTTGTTACTGTAGATATTGTTAATTAGTTGTTACTGTAGATATTGTTAATTAGTTGTTACTGTAGATATTGTTAATTAGTTGTTACTGTAGATGTTGTTAATTAGTTGTTACTGTAGATTGTTATTGTTAATTAGTTGTTACTGTAGATATTGTTAATTAGTTGTTACTGTAGATGTTGTTAATTAGTTGTTACTGTAGATGTTGTTAGTTCCTGTTACTGTCGATGTTGTTAGTTCCTGTTACTGTAGATGTTGTTAGTTCCTGTTACTGTAGATGTTGTTAGTTCCTGTTACTGTAGATGTTGTTACTGTAGATGTTGTTAGTTCCTGTTACTGTAGATGTTGTTAGTTCCTGTTACTGTAGATGTTGTTACTGTAGATGTTGTTACTGTAGATGTTGTTAGTTCCTGTTACTGTAGATGTTGTTAGTTCCTGTTACTGTAGATGTTGTTACTGTAGATGTTGTTACTGTAGATGTTGTTAGTTCCTGTTACTGTAGATGTTGTTACTGTAGATGTTGTTAGTTCCTGTTACTGTAGATGTTGTTAGTTCCTGTTACTGTAGATGTTGTTACTGTAGATGTTGTTACTGTAGATGTTGTTAGTTCCTGTTACTGTAGATGTTGTTACTGTAGATGTTGTTACTGTAGATGTTGTTACTGTAGATGTTGTTACTGTAGATGTTGTTACTGTAGATGTTGTTAGTTCCTGTTACTGTAGATGTTGTTACTGTAGATGTTGTTACTGTAGATGTTGTTACTGTAGATGTTGTTACTGTAGATGTTGTTAGTTCCTGTTACTGTAGATGTTGTTAGTTCCTGTTGGTGTTTTCTTTTTCTGGATGCACTTTTAATTCTAAATGTTTCATTCGATGTTGAAAGGCCAGTCAAAACACTGTTGAAGATTAAAAACACACACACACACACTCTCTCTCTCTTACAAACACACACACACTCTCTCTCTCTTACAAACACACACACACTCCTCAGATAAAAGCGAAACAAGGCGAGCCGAACTCTGACCCCGAATGCGAGTCACGCGTGTCTTATTATCAAGTTAATTAAAGCGAGCGTCTGACAATGTCAGTCGCGTCCAGCCAACAAAAGAGAGGAAGGAGAGAAGAAAACGGATGTAAATGCTGCGTCTCTTAGGAGACTGTGTCAAGGGCTGCTTTTCATCGCGCGCCACGTGTGTTTGGATCGCGCCACGCCCCGGCAGAAATTGGAGGGGGGCTGTTTCACACAAATCGTTTTTTTATAAGCAAATGACAAGAAGGCAATTATTGCATTTTCATGTTCAAAAAAAATATATACGGGGGCAGGGGGGGGTATTAAATAAATAACTATAGAAAGAAAACGATTTCCATAATTTGACGGCCAGTGTGGCGAGAAAGGGAATGACAGAGAGAGAGAGAGAGAGAGAGAGAGAGAGAGAGAGAGAGAGAGAGAGAGAGAGAGAGAGAGAGAGAGAGAGAGAGAGAGAGAGAGAGAGAGAGAGAGAGAGAGAGAGAGAGAGAGAGAGAGAGAGAGAGAGAGAGAGAGAGAGAGATACAAAGGGATCTGGCATCCAAAGCGTATCTCTGCCCGTTCAAAGCAGCACTCAGACGGGGAAAGGGCTTTAAACAACCTGGCGAGGATCCAACCAATCCTGCCTCAACATGAAATAGAGTCGATTTAAGTGTCCACATTGAAATTTAAATTCAAAGAGCCCCGTTCGGGTGTGTGGACCCGCGGGGTCAAGTGACGACGGGATTATATGCTTCTTCATAATAATATTAATTAAACAATTTGCATGCTAATAAGGTAACAATTATCGGTTCCCTCTGTTGAAATGTATGGGTTATTACAACACGCCAATCTGCGAGCCGCGGGGTCACGCAGACCGGGAGTGAGAAACACAAATTAACATTCTGTCAGCGGCTGAAATTGGATAAATAAAGTAGAAATAATTCAGTGTGAGAGAGAGAGAGAGAGAGATTGAGAGAGAGAGAGAGAGAGAGAGAGAGAGAGAGAGAGAGAGAGAGAGAGAGAGAGAGAGAGAGAGAGAGAGAGAGAGAGAGAGAGAGAGAGAGAGAGAGAGAGAGAGAGAGAGAGAGAGAGAGAGAGACAGAGACAGAGAGAGAGACAGAGACAGAGAGAGAGACAGAGAGACAGAGACAGACAGACAGACAGACAGACAGACAGACAGACAGACAGACAGACAGACAGACAGACAGACAGACAGAGAGAGAGAGTGCAAGGGCAGCAAAGAGAACAATGACCCACAGCCAAGACAACGCAGGAGTGGCTTTCGGGACAAGTCTCTGAATGTCCTTGAGTGACCCAGCCAGAGCCCGGGCTTGAACCCGATTGAACATCTCTGGAGAGACCTGAAAATAGCTGTGCAGCAACACTCCTCATCCAACCTGACAGAGTTTGAGAGGATCTGCTAAGAAGACTGAGAGAAACTCCCCAAATACAGGTGTGCCAAGCTTGTAGCGTCACACCCAAGAAGTCTGGAGGCTGTAATCACTGCCAAAGGTGCTTCAACAAAGTACTGAGTAAAGGGTCTGTAATATTAGTTTTTAAAATTTTATATGAATTTGCAACCATTTCTAAAAACCTATTTTTGCAATGTGTCTATACTGGAATTGTGTTTAGATTGACGGGGGGTGATTTTTACCCATTTTAGAATAAGTCAATAATGTAATGAAATGTGGAAAAAGTCAAGGGGTTCGAATACTTTCAAATACACTGTAGGTTGAACCACATAATTAATACTGTATGTAGGGGGTATATAGAGGGGTATATAGAGGGGTATATAGAGGGGTATATAGAGGGGTATATAGAGGGGTATGTAGAGGGGTATATAGAGGGGTATATAGAGGGGTATATAGAGGGGTATATAGAGGGGTATATAGAGGGGTATATAGAGGGGTATATAGAGGGGTATATAGAGGGGTATATAGAGGGGTATATAGGGGTATATAGAGGGGTATATAGAGGGGTATATAGAGGGTATATAGAGGGGTATATAGAGGGGTATATAGAGGGGTATATAGAGGGGTATATAGGGGGGGTATATATAGAGGGGTATATAGAGGGGTATATAGAGGGGTATATAGAGGGGTATATAGAGGGGTATATAGAGGGGTATATAGAGGGGTATATAGAGGGGTATATAGAGGGGTATATAGAGGGGTATATAGAGGGGTATATAGAGGGTATATAGAGGGGTATATAGAGGGGTATATAGAGGGTATATAGAGGGGTATATAGAGGGGTATATAGAGGGTATATAGAGGGGTATATAGAGGGGTATATAGAGGGGTATATAGAGGGGTATATAGAGGGGTATATAGAGGGGTATATAGAGGGGTATATAGAGGGTATATAGAGGGGTATATAGAGGGGTATATAGAGGGGTATATAGAGGGGTATATAGAGGGGTATATAGAGGGGTATATAGAGGGGTATATAGAGGGGTATATAGAGGGGTATATAGAGGGTATATAGAGGGGTATATAGAGGGGTATATAGAGGGGTATATAGAGGGGTATATAGAGGGGTATATAGAGGGGGGTATATATATAGAGGGTATATAGAGGGGTATATAGAGGGTATATAGAGGGGTATATAGAGGGGTATATAGAGGGGTATATAGAGGGGTATATAGAGGGGTATATAGAGGGGTATATAGAGGGTACATACATAGAGAGGTATATAGAGGGGTATATAGAGGGTACATACATAGAGAGGTATACATAATGTTATTTTGACAACTCAGTATAAAGTGGAATGATCAGTGAAAGGTGGGGGAAAACAGCTAACTTCCTGCATTTCAACAGAGTCTTCCATGGGGCAGAGTGACAATGATGCAGTTTTAAATCTACTTTCCACCCAATCTACACATTTTGCCATGAGACTGAGAGAAAATGGTGCAGTTTTAAATCTACTTTCCACCCAATCTACACATTTTGCCATGAGACTGAGAGAAAATATAGCAGTTTTAAATCTACTTTCCACCCAATCTACACATTTTGCCATGAGACTGAGAGAAAATGGAGCAGTTTTAAATCTACTTTCCACCCAATCTACACATTTTGCCATGAGACTGAGAGAAAATATAGCAGTTTTAAATCTTTTTTTCCACCCAATCTACACATTTTGCCATGAGACTGAGAGAAAATGGTGCAGTTTTAAATCTACTTTCCACCCAATCTACACATTTTGCCATGAGACTGAGAGAAAATATAGCAGTTTTAAAAATACTTTTCACCCAATCTACACATTTTGCCATGAGACTGAGAGAAAATGGTGCAGTTTTAAATCTACTTTCCACCCAATCTACACATTTTGCCATGAGACTGAGAGAAAATGGTGCAGTTTTAAATCTACTTTCCACCCAATCTACACATTTTGCCATGAGACTGAGAGAAAATATAGCAGTTTAAAATCTTTTTTTCCACCCAATCTACACATTTTGCCATGAGACTGAGAGAAAATGTAGCAGTTTAAATCTACTTTCCACCCAATATACACATTTTGCCATGAGACTGAGAGAAAATATAGCAGTTTTAAAAATACTTTCCACCCAATCTACACATTTTGCCATGAGACTGAGAGAAAATGGTGCAGTTTTAAATCTACTTTCCACCCAATCTACACATTATGCCATGAGACTGAGAGAAAATGGTGCAGTTTTAAATCTACTTTCCACCCAATCTACACATTTTGCCATGAGACTGAGAGAAAATGTAGCAGTTTAAATCTACTTTCCACCCAATATACACATTTTGCCATGAGACTGAGAGAAAATATAGCAGTTTTAAATCTACTTTCCACCCAATCTACACATTTTGCCATGAGACTGAGAGAAAATATAGCAGTTTTAAATCTACTTTCCACCCAATCTACACATTTTGCCATGAGACTGAGAGAAAATGGAGCAGTTTTAAAGTAACTGTCCAGTGAAAATCTCACTTTTAAAAGTAAAAATTCTGTTAACCCTGTTGGCTTATCCTATACTAGTATTCCCAAATCATGTGGTTGGCTTATCCTATACTCGTATTCCCAAATCATGTGGTTGGCTTATCCTATACTCGTATTCCCAAATCATGTGGTTGGCTTATCCTATACTCGTATTCCCAAATCATGTGGTTGGCTTATCCTATACTCGTATTCCCAAATCATGTGGTTGGCTTATCCTATACTCGTATTCCCAAATCATGTGGTTGGCTTATCCTATACTCGTATTCCCAAATCATGTGGTTGGCTTATCCTACACTCGTATTCCCAAATCATGTGGTTGGCTTATCCTATACTCGTATTCCCAAATAATGTGGTTGGCTTATCCTATACTCGTATTTGTGGCCAAAGCATGATTTTGTAGAGAAAAAAAAAACACTTCAAAAAACTCAACTCAAACTTGTACCTCAAACAGACGGTTTCAAAAAAGTATGACTATTTCCTCATAGAGGATGATGTCATCCTGAGGAGGAGGAGCTGGCATGACTATTTCCTCATAGAGGATGATGTCATCCTGAGGAGGAGGAGCTGGCATGACTATTTCCTCATAGAGGATGATGTCATCCTGAGGAGGAGGAGCTGGCATGACTATTTCCTCATAGAGGATGATGTCATCCTGAGGAGGAGGAGCTGGCATGACTATTTCCTCATAGAGGATGATGTCATCCTGAGGAGGAGGAGCTGGCATGACTATTTCCTCATAGAGGATGATGTCATCCTGAGGAGGAGGAGCTGGCATGACTATTTCCTCATAGAGGCTGATGTCATCCTGAGGAGGAGGAGCTGGCATGACTATTTCCTCATAGAGGATGATTTCATCCTGAGGAGGAGGAGCTGGCATTACTATTTCCTCATAGAGGATGATTTCATCCTGAGGAGGTGCTGGCATGACTATTTCCTCATAGAGGATGATTTCATCCTGAGGAGGAGCTGGCATGACTATTTCCTCATAGAGGATGATTTCATCCTGAGGAGGAGGAGCTGGCATGACTATTTCCTCATAGAGGATGATTTCATCCTGAAGAGGAGGAGCTGGCATTACTATTTCCTCATAGAGGATGATGTCATCCTAAAGAGGAGGAGCTGGCATGACTATTTCCTCATAGAGGATGATGTCATCCTGAGGAGGAGGAGCTGGCATGACTATTTCCTCATAGAGGATGATGACATCCTGAGGAGGAGGAGCTGGCATGACTATTTCCTCATAGAGGATGATGTCATCCTCCTGAGGAGGAGGAGCTGGCATGACTATTTCTTCATAGAGGATGATGTCATCCTCCTGAGGAGGAGGAGCTGGCATAACTATTTCCTCATAGAGGCTGATGTCATCCTGAGGAGGAGGAGCTGGCATGACTATTTCCTCATAGAGGATGATGTCATCCTGAGGAGGAGGAGCTGGCATGACTATTTCCTCATAGAGGATGATATCATCCTGAGGAGGAGGAGCTGGCATGACTCTTTCCTCATAGAGGATGATGTCATCCTGAGGAGGAGGAGCTGGCATGACTATTTCCTCATAGAGGATGATGTCATCCTGGCATTACTATTTTTAATGACAGAAGAGCTGCTTTTTAAACCTACGTAATTACCGTTTTTTTTGGAAGGAAATTTTACTTTAAAGGTCCACTTTTGGCAAAAAACGCAAAGATAACATCTTTTTAACAGTATAACGGATCAATAAACCACAATAACATGATATTTAATGTTTAAAAATGGATGAATAAGATATTTGGTGACAAAATGACCTGTTCTTAACAATCTCTACAGCCTCGTCCAAAAACAAATCCTGTGAAATGAATTCAACACATACTGGAAGAGTTGCTGGCTATAGCTACAATGGCTAGCTACAGTGGCTAGCTACACGGGCTAGCTACAATGGCTAGCTACACGGGCTAGCTACAGTGGCTAGCTACAGTGGCTAGCTACAGTGGCTAGCTACACGGGCTAGCTACAATGGCTAGCTACACGGGCTAGCTACAGTGGCTAGCTACAGTGGCTAGCTACACGGGCTAGCTACAATGGCTAGCTACAGTGGCTAGCTACACGGGCTACAATGGCTACAATGGCTAGCTACTACACGGGCTAGCTACAATGGCTAGCTACACGGGCTAGCTACAATGGCTAGCTACACGGGCTAGCTACAATGGCTAGCTACCTTAGCTAACGAACTAGCTATGTCATTTGTGACGGCGCATGGCCAGAATGACACATTGATGAACCACCGAAGGCACAAAGCCACATTTCTATTTGAAAAGTGAGAAAGAAAAGGAGTTGGACGGCTGCTTCTCTGTGGTTGTTGCCATGAAGTCAACTGTTAAAGCAAATGTCCTGCAATTCCTCATGCTGCCATTTACCTATGACGTTTCATATGCTATTTTTGGGGCACCAGTCAAATGTTGTTTTAAGTCAATTATTGTGGGGGGGGACCAATCAACCTGTTCTGAATATTGGGGGGACATGTCCCCAATCCCGGTGGAAATTCCACCTATGAGAGAGAGGGATAGAGGGGGGGGGGCACTTATGCATTTGTCTCTGATTACCATTCTGTATTCAGGAGCACGGGTGGCTTTCTGTCAAGAAATTTAACACAAAATTAAGCGGTTATCGCCTCGAGCCAAATCTGTCCCCCTTCGATATGTTTATCATTATATGTATAATCCCTCCCTCCCTCCTTCCCTCCCTCTCTCTCTCTCTCTCTCTCCCCTCCCCCTCCCTCCCTCCCTCCCTCCCTCCCTCCCTCCCTCCCTCCCTCCCTCCCTCCCTCCCTCCCTCCCTCCCTCCCTCCCTCCCTCCCTCCCTCCCTCCCCTCTCCCTCCTCCCTCCCTCCCTCCCTCCCTCCCTTATTCCCTCCCTCCCTCCCTCCCTCCCTCCCTCTCCTTATTAGGCTACATTGTGTAAATACAGCTGGACATATCTCATTTCCTAATATCTCTTCATGTCACTCTGAGTCTCTTATCAACATCATTGGCACATGTAATGATTTCAAACTAAATGTTTAGGACAAACACTACAACAAGGTAATGATTACACGACAAAATATATCTTGTTTTACTGAGCAGATGTCAGATTTCATTAATTGATTGAAACGGGTTATGGAGGAGAATCTACCGTGCAGAAAAACGGAATTATCTCCATGTTCTTTTTATTCTAGAACATTATTAACAACTGAACGAATTATTTTACTGGCAATTCAAAGATCGCAGCCTACGGAAAATCAGTGTAACTTTTTAGTGAGTAATTTTGATTTCCCCGCTTCAAACCTTCTATCCTACAGCTGGCTACTAGCAACTCAACGCCCCGTGATTCTGTTGTAGTCTGTTCTGCTACTGCGCGCCAGTGTTCCGGGTGAAAAATCAACACAAGGACGCGGAATGTTACGGTACACCAACCAACTAATCACCTTTAAAAACAGTAATGGTGCGTGTGCATGTGTGTGTGGGTCCGCCCGTGTGTGCGTAAGCGTGCGCGCGCGAGTATGTGTTAAGTGGCGGGGTGGTGGAGTGTAGGGGAGACCGAGAGGGAGAGAGAGAGGGTGACAGAGAGGGTTGTAGTTTTCAACGCAACGTGACAGCCGGTTGTAGTTTTAAACGCTGACGTGACAGCCGGGGAAAGTGTGCATGATGAAGCTCCTTGATGCTCAGCAAGGATGTAATCGGAAAACATCACTTTCACTGGGTGAGACAGAGGGAAGGAGGGAGAGAGACAGGGGCAGGAGAGAGGGAAGGAAGGAGGCAGAGAGACAGGGGCAGGAGAGAGGGAAGGAGGGAGAGAGACAGGGGCAGGGAGCAGGAGAGAGGGAAGGAAGGAGGGCGAGAGACAGGGGCAGGAGAGAGGGAAGGAAGGAGGGCGAGAGACAGGGGCAGAGAGGGGAGGGAAGGAAGGAAGGGGGGGCGAGAGACAGGGGCAGGAGAGAGGGAAGGAAGGAGGCAGAGAGACAGGGGCAGGAGAGAGGGAAGGAGGGAGAGAGACAGGGGCAGGAGAGAAGGAAGGAAGGAGGGCGAGAGACAGGGGCAGGAGAGAGGGAAGGAAGGAGGGGCGAGAGACAGGGGCAGGAGAGAGGGAAGGAAGGAGGGCGAGAGACAGGGGCAGGAGAGAGGGAAGGAGGGAGAGAGACAGGGGCAGGAGAAGAGGGAAGGAGGCAGAGAGACAGGGGCAGGAGTAGAGGGCAAGGGAAGGAGGGAGAGAGACAGGGGCAGGAGGAGAGGGAAGGAAGGAGGGCGAGAGACAGGGGCAGGGGAGAGAGGGAAGGAGGCAGAGAGACAGGGGCAGGAGAGAGGGAAGGAGGGAGAGAGACAGGGGGGCAGAGAGGGGAGGGAAGGAAGGAGGGCGAGAGACAGGGGCAGGAGGAGAGGGAAGGAAGGAGGGAGAGAGACAGGGGCAGGAGAGAGGGAAGGAGGGAGAGAGACAGGGGCAGGAGAGAGGGAAGGAGGGAGAGAGAGGGGCAGGGGCAGGGGAGAGAGGGAAGGAGGGAGAGAGACAGGGGCAGGAGAGAGGGAAGGAGGGAGAGAGACAGGGGGGGCAGGACAGAGGGAAGGAGGGAGAGAGACAGGGGCAGGAGAGAGGGAAGGAAGGAGGGAGAGAGACAGGGGCAGGAGAGAGGGAAGGAGGGAGAGAGACAGGGGCAGGAGAGAGGGAAGGAGGAGAGAGACAGGGACAGGGGAAGGAGGGAGGAAGGGGAGGAGAGAGGGAAGGAGGGAGAGAGACAGGGGCAGGAGAGAGGAGGAGGGAGAGACAGGGGAGAGAGAGAGAGAGAGAGAGAGAGAGAGAGACTAAACACGTTTCCTTAAAATTCAGAGACTAAACACTTTCACAAAATCACACCACCAGCATGATGCTGGCAACCATTCCTGTTTTAGTTGTGTTTGTTGAAGAACACATGAGATATGTGTGGGAGGTAGAAAAAGAAAAACATAATTTTCCGTCTGTTTTATAATGGATCGCCTTTCAATGAGCTGCCTATAGCCTTTACCCTCCCTCCCCCGGACTCCCCATGTCCATGTTGTGACAGGGCTTATATTGTTTGTGGAGGCCGATGTCAGGTGTAATTAGTAATCGATATGGAAAAACGTTTTTTCCTCCATCTCTCCCTCTCACACACGAGCCATAACCACGCCTGTGACGTTACCGACCCATTAGCGTTTCTTATTGGTCCAAAACTCCCCGAGCCGCGGAAGGCCTAATTAGGGGGGCAGGAGAGGGAAGATGACAGGAAGGAAGGGGGGGGGTGATGTCTGGTAGTATAGGAGTAAAAACTCACTGTCTATGTCTGTTCCTGTTTCATAGTACAGCTGCGCTCCGTCGGTGTCTGTCTGTCTCTCTCGGTCCTCCCTCCTCTCTCTCTCTCTCTCTCTCGCTTCATCCCCCTCTCCTTCCCCTCGCTCTGCATGTTCACCCACACTCCCTCGGTCAGACGCCTCACTTCGGCCCCTCCACCGTCCGGGCCAGTAGCATGGACAGCCGGATACTCGAGCACCCCCACGCCCAGTTCGGAGGCTCTCTGGGCGGAATGGTCGGTGTTGGTTTCCCCTACCACCTGGGACACCACCACGTCTACGAGCTCGCCGGTCACCAGCTACAGTCCGCGGCCTCCGTACCCTTCTCCATAGACGGATTACTGAACGGCTCGTGCTCGGCCTCGGTGGTACACGGCTCCGGTCCTCTACTTTCCTCTGGCTGCGGGATTAACGGAGATAATCAGTACAAACTCTCAGGTAGGTTGGAGGCAGGACGGAGGAAGGGATGGAAAGAGAGAGACAGGAGTGATACACGTCTGGAAATATTGGTTTGATATTATTGGCCGTAGAGTGATTTTAGTTTCCATGGAAATATGGCATCTTGTTCATGGTGAAGCTTTGCATAGAACCGTTATTTAGTTGGGCTTTTAAAATCAACTCTTGTTTTATTTTGGACTATTTTATAAACTCTGAAATGTAATGTTCAACTCAAATCTTATTATCGATTTTTGATGAATTATGTCATAATTACAACCAAGTATTGAATGAGAAAAAAAACGCGAAGCAAGTGATAATTTCCTAACAAAACACAGTCCATTCTGCTGTGCTGTTTAAATGGATGAATTATATATATTTTTAAATGGCTAGTGTTTTTCCAGAAATAATAAAGTTATATCAAATAAATGCATTTCTTATTTTCGGAACAGCCATATAACTCAACATTTCAACTAGACTCCCTCCAATGGAAATGGACGCGTCTATATCCCAACTCACTGTAGTGGCCTGTAATGTTTCAGCAACTCAAGCAGGAGAAAACAGACATTCAGCATTTCTCTGAACTATAATCGATGCTTTGTGTAACAAGCAATTTACTGAACCGTTTAGTTCACGATGGCTTGATGTAGCTGAGAGATGGTTGTTGTTGTTGTCGTTGACTTGTTTACCGAGCCCACATGTCGTCAGTTGACACTACCACCTCTCTCTCTCTCTCTGACCGTTTCTGTGTAGATTCGGGGGACCCAGATAAGGATAGCCCCGGTTGCAAACGGAGACGCACGCGGACCAATTTCACCGGTTGGCAGTTGGAGGAGCTGGAGAAAGCTTTTAACGAGAGCCACTACCCGGATATCTTCATGCGGGAGGCGCTCGCGCTGCGGCTGGACCTAGTAGAGTCCCGGGTCCAGGTAAACAAACAACCCCCCCCCAAAAAAAATATAAACACATTTAATTAAAATACATTTCTACTTGCACTTTCTTATCAATGCCATGTTCTGTTGTTGAAAAGTAATACTACGTTCTTGAGGAATATTCTTCGAACGTGTATTTTATGCGCGAGAACAAAAAATATTATTTTGGATTGTTGGAGTAATTTCTCAGTTTGGTTTGAAGTGTGTAATAACCAGGCCTCTGTAGCTGTGTGTTCAGTTTCATCAATAATCCCCATAGTGAGATATTAGTGAGACAGCTATTTGTCAATTATAGGCCCATCATCAATTAAAGACCTATTGAATTATGCATTAACATACAGTATTGATTTATGAGGTCATAAAAACACAGTTCCGTTTACTGAATGAACCAGAACCTGCTGAGGATTTGATCCATAACACATATATAATAATAATAATAATTATAATAATAATAATAATAATGATAACATCTCATATATCACGGTTGTTTTCGCATTTAAAAAATATGAATTGTTAAGATAAATTGTGAATTGGTTAAAAAAGAAGATATGATTCCTTTGTTTATTTGAATTTGTGGGCTATGAATTCATGTCAATTACTATTTTGAAATCAAGACAATTTGTATTTTGTATTTTGTGTTATGCTGTTAAACGATAATTAGAAGATAAAATGCCTACATTATTATAAATAATTACAATTATTTTTTATTACTATTAGTATTGTTTTGTCTTATTATTATCAAGTTCGATTTTAAACCTAATATATTATTTCCATAATTCCCTTTTTAAAACTAAATGTTCATTAATAAATCATCTATAAAAACAGTTTTAACTAAGTACAAATATTCACCGACCAAAAAAAATATAACCCGTAATTTGTCCAGCATGATTTTTAATGATTGATTAACCCATAGGACTCTGTTTACGGAAGTAAAAACACCACCTTTAAACCGCTTGTGTGGAGTTTTAGGCAACATTTTTGCTCGTGATATAAACGATCCCTTTAATACCATAATGAGCTAGCTTTATTGACATGGCTGTCCGCGACCGAATAAAGCTGTAGACCAGCGATAACATAGCCTACTACTTAATTCCTATAGGATAGATCTATAGGCTGCACACAACGCACTCACTCTCTCTCTATTTAACAACACGTTTTAGGCCGATCTAAAATAGACACCTCCACAATATCAATTGCAAAAGTTTGAAAACCCCCCCACTATTTTCAACGACTTCATTTTCATTTTCCCACCAGGCTCAGATTTGTTTGTGCTTAACGGTGATGTGCGTATTTGATGTGTTTACTAATTGAGGTATAACTTGGTGGAAATGTAGACAGACAGGAATGCTGTTGGTTTGGTGTTTTTGGGGGCTTTGGTTTAGTCGTTGTGTTTCCTTGTAAAACTAAACGAGCATGGCTCTGGTGTGTGTGTGTGTGTGTGTGTATCTTGTTTGGGGATTTCGCCTCCTTTAAACCACAGATTATTATTCCTCCAAGCTGCTTAGTGCGTCTTTATCGGCAGCAGGTTCTTGCACGCGGAGATATTCACCAACATTACAAATTCATAAGAAACAGGGCTATTGTCATGTTGTTTCCGTCGACGCACCGCATTATGTGACAAACACGCAGCCCACTTCTCAATCTGAACGCTAACTCCCTGCGTTATCAGCGCCGAACATGCGGGGCCGTGTGCGCTGTGAGGCCGGACGGTGTGGGCTCACAGGCGGCGGGTCCCCTGGCACACCGCGGTGGAAAGCTGCTCTCGGAGCGGTGGTAGAGGGAGGGGCGGGACAGGCAGACGGAGGCAGGATGAATTGAGAGGGATAGGCCGAATTATCTACGGTGGAATTAAACGTAATTGGGAGAATTAGCTATCACACTGACTCTCGATTGACAATTAGAATGACGCATCTGTGGATCGGAGGAGAAGTGGTGGTGTGTCGGTGTGTAATATAGACGAGGCCTATTTGGCGACCGCCGTCTGTTATTGGATATATTGGCCGCATTGTATGTTTGTGTCAGGGCTTCAGCTGCGTTTTAATCGTAATTAGGTGAGAGATGGTGGGAGAGAAGACGAGCGAGAGAGAAAGGGATGGAGATAAGGAGAGAAGGGGTGGGGGGTGGCCCTTAACTTATGTTTGTTTTCTTTGGGGCCTCAATGTTTCTCAACATGGACTAGTCTGTTAATTAGTTATGATTCGGTTGGATTTATAAATACTACAAACTGCACCTCTGGTCTGTCATTTAGCAACAACAACAACAATAATAATAATAACTATCAATATTTCAGAATGATGTGTTCTTGGTATATTTCGATTTAAAGCTGTTATTTTGCCACGAATATCTTCATAATATTATTGGTTGAGATACATTTTATGTCAGTTTATTCATACTTTTATCGAATACAAAACAATTAATACATTTTATTAAAACAAATATTTTATTCTAGCTTGTAGGTGGAACAAGTTGAGCCATAATTAATTTCACTACTCAAATCTGTGGCCTTGTTTTACATGACTTTGGAGAGAAAAGGAGAGAGAGACAGAGAGAGATTCTCCCCAACAAGATGCATATAAAATTAACTAAACCAATTTCCTCATTCTTGGCTCCCTGTGTGTGTGTATAATGTGCGTGTGTGTGTGTAATGTGTGTGTGTTTGTAATGTGTGTGTGTGTAATGTGTGTGTGTGTGTAATGTTTGCGTGTGTGTGTAATGTGTGTGTGTAATGTGTGTGTGTGTGTGTGTGTTTGTGTGTGTTTGTGTGTGTGTGTAATGTGTGTGTGTGTGCGTGTGTGTAATGTGTGTGTGTGTGTTTGTAATGTGTGTGTGTGTGTGTGTAATGTGTGTGTGTGCGTGTGTTTGTGTGTGTGTGTGTGTGTGTGTGTGCATGTGTGTGTGTAGGTTTGGTTCCAGAACCGGCGCGCTAAATGGAGGAAAAAAGAGAACACTAAGAAAGGCCCGGGGCGCCCGGCGCACAACTCCCACCCGACCACGTGCAGCGGAGAGCCCATGGACGCCGAGGAGATCGCGCGGCGCGAGCTGGAGCGCGCAGAGAAAAAGAAACGGAAACAGGAGCGTAAACTGCTGAAGTCTCAAAACAAGTTACTCTCCGGTGACCTCTTCCACACACCCGGCGGGTCAGACAGCGACAGCGGCGTGTCACAGATCACCGACAATGAGCAGCAGCCTTCATCCGACTGTAACGGGAGCCGCCTTCATTCTGAACCGGGAGGAGGACACCACCACCACCACCACCACCAAACGGAACCAGACAGCTGTGAACAGACTCAAACACGCCCCCGGTTTGGTCTCCTCCAGGACCAGCACCAGCACCACCACAACAACCAAAGAACCGCAGGGGAGATAGGACCGGGACCTGGGGTCCAGCAGCAGGTGTCCCCGGGTAGCGGTCCTGGACTCGGCGCCTCCAGGTCCTCGGGCCTCCAGAAACTAAACCCGTTCAGCGTGGAGAGCCTTCTCTCGGACGCCACACCTCGCCGGAAACCACAGCTGGACTTCAGCTCGCTGTCCAATCAGAGGCCGCTGATAGGGAAGGGTCACTTCCTGTTGTACCCCATTACCCATCAGCCACTGGGCTTCATTGTCCCACAGACGGCCCTGAAAACCGGGCTGTGCCAGGACAACAACAACAGCAGCAGCAGCGGGCCGAACCCGGGACAGAGATGTGTGACTAGTGAATCTACAGGTTATACCAGCTCTCATCATCTGGCTCATTTGGGCCTAAACAAACCCCTTCACCACCACAATCATGTTAGTAACTGTGTGGACAGGAGCGGGAGTGAGGCACAGCAGGGAAGTTACAACAACGACGGTCCAGAGTCCGTTTCCCCCCCACCACAGAGCTCTGTTTCAGTTCAAACGACTTTAACGAGAACCAGTTCAACTCAGTCCAACACGGGTAGTGACGGTAGCCGCGAGGCTGACGACCGACCGGGTTCGTCACGAGTAACGGACGTTAACGACTGCCAGAGTGAGCACACTGGGGAGGGCACGAGAGAGGACTCGTCACCGGAGCCCTTGCTGTGTTCTGGCGCCAAGCCAGAGTCTCAGGCGGAGCACGAGGAGCCCGGGACAGATGGAGACGAAGTCGACATGGACTAACGCTGGTGCATTATATAAACAGAGACAGACTGCCAACCGACCTGCTCAGCCACAGACTACATCTAAACATTCCCAAAGCTACAAGACACCTTTTAAAAACATATCAGACAGACCTACTCTATTGTTGTATTTTTTATTCTCTGATAGATTCAGACGGCGATGTGTTGCCTACTACTTTCCAAACGGAAGTTATAGACATGTTCATTTCAAAAGGAGAAAAAGACAAAACATCTCAACACAGAAAAACAACAAAAATCCTCAAACATTGTACATTTCTTTTGAGAAAGTATAAAAAAATTACAAATATTTATATATGTAAACATTTTGATAAATAAAGTTATTGTTTAAATGAAATCCCTGTTGTTTTAGAGGACCATTGAACCAATGGTAAACTTCCCTGGGGCGGCAGGGTAGCCTAGTGCTTAGAGCGTTGGACTAGTAACCGCAAGGTTGCAAGTTCAAACCCCCGAGCTGACAAGGTACAAATCTGTCGTTCTGCCCCTGAACCCACTGTTCCTAGGCCAGTTAACCCACTGTTCCTAGGCCAGTTAACCCACTGTTCCTAGGCCAGTTAACCCACTGTTCCTAGGCCAGTTAACCCACTGTTCCTAGGCCGTCATTCAAAATAAGAATTTGTTCTTAACTGACTTACCTAGTTAAATAAAGGTTAAAAAAATAATAATAATTAAAAACCAGGGACAGTGTTTTAGCCTTTATCATAATGGGGGATATATCAGACTGGAGAACAGTGTTTTAGCCTTTATTATAATGGGGGATATATCAGACTGGAGAACAGTGTTTTAGCCTTTATTATAATGGGGGATATATCAGACTGGAGAACAGTGTTTTAGCCTTTATTATAATGGGGGACAGGAGAACGGTGTTTTAGCCTTTATTATAATGGGGGACAGGAGAACGGTGTTTTAGCCTTTATCATAATGGGGGACAGGAGAACGGTGTTTTAGCCTTTATTATAATGGGGGACAGGAGAACGGTGTTTTAACCTTCATTATAATGGGGGATATATCAGACAGGAGAACAGTGTTTTAGCCTTTATTATAATGGGGGATATATCAGACAGGAGAACGGTGTTTTAGCCTTTATTATAATGGGGGACAGGAGAACGGTGTTTTAACCTTCATTATAATGGGGGATATATCAGACTGGAGAACGGTGTTTTAACCTTTATTATAATGGGGGATATATCAGACTGGAGAACAGTGTTTTAGCCTTTATTATAATGGGGGATATATCAGACAGGAGAACAGTGTTTTAACCTTTATTATAATGGGGGATATATCAGACAGGAGAACAGTGTTTTAGCCTTTATTATAATGGGGGATATATCAGACAGGAGAACAGTGTTTTAGCCTTTATTATAATAGGGGATATATCAGACAGGAGAACAGTGTTTTAGCCTTTATTATAATGGGGGATATATCAGACTGGAGAACAGTGTTTTAGCCTTTATTATAATGGGGGTGACTGGAGAACAGTGTTTTAGTTATTATAATGGGGGATATTGTGGGTTTTAGCCTTTATTATATGGGGGATATATCAGACAGGAGAACAGTGTTTTCTCTATTCAATGGGGATATATCAGACAGGAGAACTGGCTATTATTGTGATTTAACTGGAGAAAGGTATTCATTTTATAATGGGGGATATATCAGACAGGAAACAGTGGCTGGGGGACAGGAGAACAGTGTTTTAGCCTTTATTATAATGGGGGACAGGAGAACCTTTTAGCCTTATTATAATGATATATCAGACTGCTGTTTTACTTTATTATAATGATAAAGTGGAGAACATGTTTTAGCCTTTATTATAATGGGGGATATACAGACAGGAGAACAGTGTTTTAGCCTTTATTATAATGGGGATATATCAGACTGGGAACTGGGTTTTAGCCTTTATTATAAGGGTTATTAGACAGGAGAACAGTGTTTTCTTTATGATAATGGGGGAAATCAGACTGGAGAACAGTGTTTTAGCCTTTATTATAATGGGGGATATATCAGACTGGAGAACAGTGTTTTAGCCTTTATTATAATGGGGGATATATCAGACTGGAGAACAGTGTTTTAGCCTTTATTATAATGGGGGATATATCAGACTGGAGAACAGTGTTTAGCCTTTATTATAATGGGGGACAGGGGAACAGTGTTTTAGCCTTTTGTTATAATGGGGGATATATCAGACTGGAGAACAGTGTTTTAGCCTTTATTATAATGGGGGATATATCAGACTGGAGA